>NC_138243.1:7590001-7847501 GCF_964197995.2 Scardinius erythrophthalmus | reverse complement strand
ACTAATGGAATAATAAATACATCCAGTTAAATAAATCTGTAAACAGTTATATTAATATCTCAATAAATAATAAGTCTGGGTCAGCGTGTGTAGAGGTGATGGAGCTTCAGATGTAGACGGGCTGTTCCTGGGCCGTGAGCAGGCGGTACATGGCGGCAGGCATGGTCTTCATATGGATCTGAGGAATACAGATTGGCATGATTACAGTATTCACCTTCACTGGATAACCATTTATGTGTGCTTTGAATTTTTATTATTATTAGAGTATTAACAAAATCCCTTTAAGACAAGTCATTTCACTCGGCGGCCATCTTTGAAACGCCTCTCGGGCATTAATTCAGTCATGTGAGTGCAGCTCCTATCTTTTTGGTTGAGGAAATATCAAGTTCTCCAAAACTCCACTAAGCTTACGATTAAATTTCATATTTGAAATCACCAATGAAATCTGACATCAACCGTCAACGTTTGACCATATTGAGCGTTGCACTTTTCCCATTTCAAAACAATACGAGTGACGAGTCTTGTGTAATAGTGTTTAGCTATTAGCTCAGCAACATGCTAACTTGAAAGTAGTAGTATGTCCGAATTCATAGTGTTCGTAAAACGATAGGCAAAAAGTACTCGGATGATCTGAGGTGAGATTCTGAAGTGTCAGTATGATGGACACTTCGCTATCCCATGAGGCCATGGGAGTGGTTATGTGAATGAAGCAACATTGACACGGTTGGACTCGTGACAGTGACAACATGGCGATTTCATTCATAGAATGAGCTGAAATATTATGACCACCGTGGAGTTGTGATTGATGATCAGCTGAACTTCACAGAACACACTGCTAGAACGGCCCGGTCCTGCAGATTTGCTTTACAACATTAGGAGGATCAGGCCCTTCCTATCGAAGCATGCTACACAACTCCTTGTCCAAGCTCTTCTTCTGTCCAGACTGGACTATTGTAATGCTCTCTTAGCTGGCCTTCCAGCATCAGTCAAACCTCTGCAACTGATCCAGAATCCTGCAGCAAGAGCCTCTCTTCTTCAATTTGCTTCACAACTTCACATCAAATTCAAGGCACTGATGTTTGCCTACAGAACAGCCACTGGCTCTGCACCCCCTATACCTAAACTCACTACTTCAGGCTTAAGTGCCTCCAGAAGCTTGAGTTCTGCAAGTGAACGGCGTCTTGTGGTGCCATCATCCCAAAGAGGCACAAAATCCTGTTCCCTGCTGGTGGAAGGACCTGCCTAACTCAACCCGAGTCTCTAGCCATTTTCAAGAAACTGCTGAAGAAGCATTTTTTTCGTCAACACTTGGGTTGGACAAAACCCACCCACATTTTAAGGACCAGTGATATTGGACCCACTCACTTTTACCATCTCCAATTCAACACATATGTCTGTTCACTTTTCAGAGCGCCGTCTGTCAAATCCATTCCACTTCAGGAGTGCACTAATAAAATAAACACCACTCCGCATTTTATCCACAGCCTCCTCAAATCCAGTCCACTGGCACATCCATTCCGGGTTTTCACTCCTCGCCCCTGCTGCACTCCCTGACACAGCAATGTGAACAAAGCAGTGTCTGGCTGTACACACACATACGCTCACTAAACAAGCTGGTTTTTAAGTGAATATTTCATTTATTCGCCTGTTGTAGTCTTTGTTCCATCTTTGAATTAGTTACACTTACACTATGTTGTTATAACGCTAACACCTTACGTACTCAACAGTCTGGGGTCTCTGTTGTCGTATTTTTTGCTTCATGATGCACCGCACATTTTCAAGAGGAGACAGGTGTGGACTGCAGGCTGGCCAAGTCTAGCGCCTGAACTCTTACTATGAAGCCACACTGTCGTAACACGTGCAGAATGAATCTTGCTGAAATAAACAGGGACGTCTCTGAAAAAGACATTGCCTTGATGGCAGCATTATGCTACGTTTAGTCTCATGCTATAGCCAGACAAAAGTATCAAAACATGTTATAAAAACAGACACTTCCAGTTCTTGATTATAACTGGCTAAGCTGTAATCGATGCCATTGTAATACACTTTGTAAGCACACAGTTGAGTCTTCAGACTTTCAGCATGGTATTACTGCGACATCTAGTGTGTGTGTGTCTGTCTCACACATTATAGCAACATTCACGCATGTCGCTGTGTATTAACTGCTTGGCGGAGGAAGGATTTTTTGTTCAAAACAACTTTGTTAATCTTTTGGAAACCTTGAAAGGTATGTGATAACCGTTTTAAGCTATACAAGCAATTGTTTAATGAAAAGGCACCAGAATACAGGAAAAGGAATCGACTCCCCAACCGTAGTTGACGGAGGACACTCTTTACCTCTCCCACGGCGTTGGACAGGATGTGGACGATCTTCTCGTGAGGTGTGGCCACTACGCTCTGAGCGTTGATCTCGATGATGCGATGGCCCACGCGGACGCCTCCTCTCTCTGCAATCCCCCCTCGCATGAGGCTACAAATCTGACAACAAAACATCAACTCTGTTAGCAGCTGCTACCTACTAAAACAGTAAAAACTGACCAGTGTTTGATGTTAATACCCACAATGCCATTCTGCACACTGAAACCCAACTGATAGCGAAGGTCTGGTCTGCGGATGAGCACCATGGTCACAGGGGGACACCTGACGATGTTCATCTTTATCCTGGACTGAGCCTTCAGCCCCTGAACACAGAACAGGTAGACCAGACTAATCAAAACACATTATTTTGCCATGAGGGAATGTTTTCTCTATTTTATAATTTTGCAAGTATTATGGGGACGTTTTATTATTAATGTTCCTGGAAGAATGTTAGTTCATAACTTTGAGAGAACATTGCCAGAACACAAGCCAAAGTTCCCTGTATGCTGGGTTGTCAATAGATGTATGAAGCTCACACAGAAGTCACGTTTAAACCAGTTTTCTGTTGGTCAACACGGCAAATTCACATGATCAACCTGCCAAATCTGCGTGCGGAAATCCCTCCCCCACACGAAATACACGATTCACTGGATTCCTATTGAAATGACTGGATTTCGCCCGTGGAAATTCACATAACAACAGTAAATGTGATCATACCTTAATTCTTATAAAGATACTATTTGTGAACAAGGCAATCCCAGAATCAACACTAACCGGAATGAAAAAAGATCTATCCAAGAAAATCTATCAAAGACAGCAGAATATAGTACATTTAAAGTTTCCCTCTAGTCAATCATTTTATCCCTTAAAACTCAAAATGTTCCTTAAAAATATTCATCATGCCTTAAAATAGCTTGAATGTAACTCTACTACACCCTTGTCTCAATTAGTATATACGCGGTTCTATGAATATGCAAATGAGCAGTGTTGTAATGTAACGGAGTACAAATACTTCGTTACTGTACTTAAGTAGAAATTTCACGTCTCTGTACTTTACTTCGTTATTTAAATTTATGTCAACTTTCACTTTTACTCCACTACATTTCCTAGATAAAATGTATACTTTTACTCCGCTATATTTCCACTAAGCATCTTCGTTACTCGTTACTACAAAATAAAATCAGAAGAAATGTGTGCGACTACAATAAGGGAGGTTTGGCGAATCACTGCTCCTAGATTGCAGTACGCACGGCGCGCGCTCTATTTCAGCGTAATGCTTGTTTGTTGCCATGCCAAAGGAGGAGGAAGCACAACTGAAACCGCCATGGAAGCACGAGAACCTGCCGGAGGACCTGGAGCACGTTTAACTTACAGAGCTGCCAACTCTCACGCATTCACCGTGAGACACACGCAATTGACTTTTTCCACACGCTCTCACGCCTCACATCAATTTTCTCACGCACAGAAAAATCGCGAAGCAAAGAGGACGACCGACAGACTAGACAGAGCAGGTTACATTATGATATAAAACATTTTTTTTTTTAACTCAGATTATGTCAATTTTATTACGAAATTCAAAAAATAAATACTGTTTTGGCGCTTGTAAATGTTACGTGACAGATCCCTAGCTCAAGTGAACCGATCATCTGTACTAGCTAATAGTAAAAAAAACATGAATACTGTTGAAAGATACAGTAGGCCTATAACTTACCGAAATGTTCCTCATACATAATATCGATCAATAAGTGTTTTTCATCAGCGTGAAGAGGTCAATAACATAGCTGGAGGACAATTATGTCACATTTACCTCAGGAAAGCCATTTAATAATAGGCTATAGCACAGTTGGCAAGATAAAAAATAGCTATAGAGAGTATTTTGCTAAATATGTGTTCTATATTACATATTTATTATATTTTTACTTATATCATTAAAGTTTTTATTATAATAAAAAAACGCATTCTATTTAATTATTTTTAACCTTAAATAATAGCCTACTACAAGCTAGGGCTCTCTGTATGTTTACAGCATTAGGGGAGTTGTTTTTTTGTTTGTTTTTTTGAAAAATTAACGCAGATCTTGAGTAGCCTACCTAATATTTATACAAATGAGTCAATATTAAATCAAATCACAATTGAATTGAAATAATAAAAAAGCGTAGCTTACCAGAAATTATTAACATTGTAACATGTCACTAAACCTAATAAAATTCAGTTTAATTACAAAAATGTTAGTGACAATCACAATACACTTATTGTGATGCAATTTTTTTTTTACAGCTAAAGGTACATGCAGTGGGAGATAAACGATAACACAAGTAGCCTACAGTACAGGCTACACAGTCCCTCCAGTTTTTCGCGATTCCGTGATCGCTGAATTCAACGCATAATCAAAAAAAAAAAAAAAAAACTTTTACTTTTACTTCAATTACTTAAGTACATTAAATATCAGAAAATTACTTTTGATACTTAAGTACAGTATATATCAGATACTTTAAGACTTTTACTTAAGTAACATTCTAAAAGGTAACTTTCACTTCTACCAAAGTCTTTTTCTAGTACAATACTTGTACTTTTACTCAAGTATTGCTTTCTAGTACTTTATACAACACTGCAAATGAGCCCCGCCTCCACTCACTCACTCCAGCTCAGAGATACACTCGTTGATGATCACACGTTGATCTGATTGGTTACAAGGTAGTTTGTGATGTCAGAAACACCAGCGATTTCAAACCGTGTTTTTGAGACTGTCTTTGGGTCACTGCAGTTTTAAGGAGAAAATACTCAGCAATAGTGTCGACTTACACATGGTTTGTCTTTAAGCATTAAAAACACCACATAGACATATAAACAACATTAAAAACTTCATTTTCAAAACAGGGGGCTTTAAGTTTAACTTACTTAAAAACAGACTATTTCACCCAACATTTCTATATTATGTATTTTTATGATTATTACAGCTTTGATTGATTAGCTTAGCACCATGCTAACACGAAACTCCCTTGGAATCAGTGTGTGTAGAGTCTAAAAGCTCAAATGTTTGTTGTCAGATCAGAAATACAGAAAACACAACAGAACAAACAAGTCTTACTTTAATGATGCTCTGACATGTGGAGAGCGGCAGTCCGACCAGACTGGTGCCGTTGACGGTCATGATCTGATCTCCGATGTTGAGTCTGCCGGACTTGGCTGCGGGTCCGCTGTGCATCAGGCTGGCGATGATGACCGTGGGGAGGATCGAGCCCCAGCCCGACTCCACGATCACCACACCCAGCATCTCACCCTTCTGCTTCTCGATGTACACCTGACACACACACAGAATTCATTATTACAGGTCAAATCATAAGCCATTTTATTTTATAGTTTAGCTCTGTTAAGTGTGCATGGCAAAATTAATTTTGAAATAATACTTATTTTTTTATTCTTTGGAATATCATGCAATTTGCTTGTCTCAATCGAAAAAAAAGTCCAATTCTAACTACATTTTGTTTTTGTTGAAAATAAAATATCATGCTTTGGCAACATCATTTTTTCCTCTAAAATTAATTTTTGCATATTATGAGAAAATGTAGAATCTGGTTTTGTCTCTAATTTCTGTTGTGCCATATACACTTCCCCCTTTTAAAATAATGGTCTACTGGCTATTCCTGGTGTTATATTAGAAACAGTGACATTATCAAGTTTTTTCTATATTATTATGTTTAGATTGACCTTTTAAATTTTTTCAAAGCTTAATATTTCAACTCATATATATATATATATATATATATATATATATATATATATATATATATATATATATATATATATATATATATATATATATGTGTGTGTGTGTGTGTGTGTGTGTGTGTGTGTGTGTGTGTGTGTGTGTGTGTGTGTGTGTGTGTGTGTGTGTGTGTGTATATATATATATATATATATATATATATATATATATATATATATATATATATATATATATATATATATATATATATATATATATATATATATATATATATATATATATATATATATATATATATATAAAAAAAAGAAATATTGCTCAACGACTGTCACTTTATGGCCACTGGTCAACTTACATCTCTGCAGTTTTCAGACTTGGAGAAGTGAATGAGGTCGTCGTTGTACATGTCCTGAGTGTTGAGCAGGTCGCTGTACTCTCTCTGGCTCAGGTCTTCTGGATCAATGCCATTGGCTCTTAAAAACTCCTGATACGCAACGTTGAAGGCCTGGCCGATGGACTGAGCAATCAGTTGAGCCTGACAGAGAGAAAGAACCAAGCAATACAACACACATCAACAGTTTGCAGCCTTCCGTGGAGGACGTGGTGTAACAGTTGAAACACTCACATCTTCTGATTCAAACACATGGCAGATCATCTTGTACTGGCGCTGGTCGTCTCGTGCTGGGTTTGTGTGTTGCATCTCTGCCGTGTCTAAGTTCTCCTGTGCGCTCTGAGAGCGAATCATCTTCCCACGAGCCATCAGCACAACCATGTTCCCGATGTCGGCTATGTACGAGATGGTCCTCAGCGGATGGTCCATCATAGTCTCCTGCCAAGACGAGGATGCTACAGGTCAGTCTGTGTTTCTGAACATTTGATCACAACTAATAATGAGGTTTATTCCCGTCACTGCTGTATGTATTTGTGTCCACAACAAATAAAAAGTGCCATGTCACACCACATGACATTTTACAACCTGAACTAACCAACTAATCTAACATGAAAAGGTCCAAATATCTGATATTTTAAAGGGGTCATATAATGGTACATGCACTTTTACAAGTTGATTGCACTGAAATGTCTGTTGGCAGTGCCTGTACACAACCATCCTATCATGATAAAAATCCATCCAGTGGTTTTGTTTTAATCTCCTTATATGTTTGACCCTCTCTGAAATCAAGCCGTTCGATATTGTGACGTCATAATATCCAACGCCCCTCCCGCGATTGTTGAGTGACAGCCGTGTTTCAACACAAGACCCGCCCTGAGCGAGCTGTGACAGCCGTCGTCTGTAGTCCGCCATTGTTGATATGCTGGAGCAGAATGGCGTCTAAGCAATTGTGGTGTTCTGTTCTTAGATGTAATAAGGAACACAGCAGTCATTTGGATGTTCCTAAATCCGAGCCGTTGAAGATGCAGTGGCTGAGTTTTGTTTTTGAAGCGATATGCCCAAAGGATTGACGCGGGGATTCCCTCACGGGGATTCTCCACGATCGTCCATGCTTTCATGTTTGCGCGAATCATTTCACACCAGACAGCTTTACAAACGAGAAAAAACGGATTGGTACCAACGTGTTCCTGCTGAACCTCCAGAAGATGTGAGTGTAATGTTTTATTAACCTTTATATTAGTATTTATATTAATCTTTGCGAAATTTGCAAACCTTGCTGCAGGCTTCACGATGAATGCATCTAAGGTTTACACTCAGGGTACATTACCGCATGTTTTCTATGTACGACGTTCTCAATATAATTCATAATCCCACGTTTATAATGAAACGTTTATTTATCCCACGTTTATTAGAAACGGTGTCCGCACAGAACAGAGGGGCGGGGTGAGCAAAGCTCATTATCATTTAAAGACACATGCACTGAAACGGCGTGCTGAAAACAGAGCTGTTTTTGACCAGGTAAAATGAGTGTTTTCTTACAATACTAATGAGAATTTTTAATTAAAGTATATTACAAACTTTTAATTTAGACCCTAAAGAATAATATTAGCTTGTACAAAAATGACATTTTATGACCCCTTTAAGAGACTTCTGTTCACACAGAACAAATTATTCTTCTCCAATGCGCTACTTTTCCATTGTTTTTCTATGTAAACGCGCTAGACGGACATGTATAACCGCTGCGCTTAAGTCTTGTGTCTTTTGCAGCGTCTCGCGCATGACATTGCGTTCTAAAAACTAAAGTTAAAATAAGTTAAATTTTTAAAGAAACGCGTCTCGAGACCTTTCGGTTCTTTTCCCCATTCCACTGCCTGCGTCTCTATGCTTTGAAAAACGCGTTCTGTGTGAATGAGCCCTTACTGATGTTGACAGGTCCTCTTTATGATATCACTTCCTGTTTAATGTTTGTTCCTGCATGTTGGTTGCACCACATGACATTGAATTTGACTTTCAGTCATTTAATGATACTTTTTCCCTTTTGTTTTTAGAAATGTCAAAAAATCATAATAGTTCTAAAAAAAAAGAAATGGTTGCATACATTAAGATACATCATAAAATATATTTTAAATAGTTTTCAAAATAATAATTAGAATTTCATTCTTTTAATTTGGTTTTTTTCTTCAGACACCAAATGTTTTACTTAATGCTCCAATAAAAATAGCACAATTAATAAATAAATCATGTTCATCTTTAGAAGATATGTACTTAAATCATTGCATGTATGAATTGCATTTTCATTGCATGTATGAATTGCATTTTCAATGTATTTTTGTCACTCAGACTATCTAATTTCACATTTAAACAACAACAATGTACTAAAAACCTAAAGGTTTCTCCTTTGCATGCGACAACGTTGTCAAAACGTTCCCGATTCACACGGATCCACGAAAACGGCTAAAAATGCTGTATTATTAATGCCAGAGCAGTAGATGGCGATGTCACTTTGTAAAGAAACGTCTACAGATTGAACAAGTGATACACATGCGCATGATGCCACCATTTTCACAAATTGTCGTTTTTGTAGTTTACATGGAGACGATAACGATATTGTTGTCAAAAACGTGCACTTTGAAAACCCTTTTTGCTTTTTTAGGCCCCCAAAACGTTGCTGTTGTGTAAATGAAAGGCCAAAGCGCATTAAAGGTTTTCCGTTTTTAGTTGAAAATGATGTTGTAAAAAAAGTTCTTGGCCAGAATAAGCAGCAATGAGGACCAGCCTGTTCGCCTATCGTCACAAGTCTGTCACAACGACATGCAAAGCTGTTCACTGCATTTTAAAAGAGAAAATTCAAAGTGAAACAAGCATGAAAGTAAGTCAAAGTGTGTTCTGCACCTGTGTGAAAGCGCTGAGCACTTTGATCCTCTGCGTTGATATAAAGAGGTCCACTTCTGTGCTGGACGGCGGCCCGCTCTCAGTGCCCTGCTGATACCGTGAGCCAAGAAAAACTGTTATCACACTTAAAGCAGCGCATCACTTCCTGCACTAGCAAATACACCACTCTCTAGTCCACCATCAGAGATGCTGTTACATTTGAATCCCTTGGTACTTGTAATTATATAAAAGCCTGTCAAACAACACATTTTGATTTAAGACAAAGGAAAAAGAACAGCATAAATACTGCAGGTACTAATCTTACTAAAGACCTGCATGTCTACAGGAACAAACACCGTACCTTATTTCTGATTTTGGCCTGTGTCTGGGCTGTCTGCTCGGCAAGGGACAAATAAACACAGAGAACGGTCAAATAAAGCCTACAAACATAAAAGGGCATGGTGGGCAGCTCAGACGCAATGCCATTGGTTTGGAAAGGATGGATACGCCCAAATGAAACAACACGGGATCATTTGGCTGAAGGGGGGACGGGGTGCGTGGGATGTTATGGTATTGAAGGTTTTTAAGAAACACCATCAAAATTTCAGCTCTGATCAGAATGACATGAGCGGGCCCGGAGACAAAAACTGACTCTCACAATCAACTACCTGTCACTCACATTTGTTTGTTAAGAGGCTAGATATTCAGAGTTGTATGCGACATGTTTTTCATCCATAACCTCACATAACCTAGGATGAATCAGTATATTAGTGATTGAGTGAAGTTTTGGTGTGTGCACGCTCTAAAATGAGAACAGACAGGAGCATCAAATAATTAGTTATTCCACCAGAGAAACAGCATCTGGTCTGTGTGTATGGGTGTGTGTTCTCACCCGGACGCGGCTCATGGCCTCCTGGGCTTGATGCATGCGCGCGCTCTTCGTGGGCGTTCTCTCTGACAGCAGCTGGGTGGAGCCCAGGTAGTTTGCGGCAAAAATGATGCCGTCAATCAAATCCTCAGGGTCACATGGGCCAGGAACTGTGGAAACAGGCAGACCATAGGGATAGCAGAACACTGAACCTGATGCTCTGCATTATTTTAGGATTCGCATCACTGTAAATGCTCTCAGTGTTTTCCTTTTGTGTTTAATTCTCATTGGAACCTCAGTTCTGGTATACTGTAATGAAAATCATCCTGTCATTTTTAATATTTATTTTCATAATAAAGGCAGAATTACAAATATGTTGAAAAAATACTTTACAATTATGTATTTATTTTGCATAATGGTAATGAAAACTGAGAAGGAATGTGCTTAATTGTCATGAAAATAATGTCAAAATGCAAATCTAAATATGCAAAAAAAAAACTTAAATGTAAGCGTGTTAAAAATAATTAAAAACATGTTTGTATTTATCAGAGTTATTTTAGTATTATTGAGATACTTTATCCTTTCAATATTTGATTTTTTTTTTTTACAAAAATCTAACCTTTCATTGAAGTAAAAGACTTGAAAGTGTGTGAGTGTGTGAGTGTGTGTGTGTGGGGGGGGGGGGCACTTTATGAAATAATTGTTTTTCCCCAAAACACGTTGGCCACAATTATTTGCACTCCTAGAAATTTGTATGAGTCAAATATTTCTTAAGTATATTCCCATTCATAAAAAAAAAAAAAATGTAGCACACCAGGGTGACTAGGAACATGAAGTTGTCTAGCTATGACTTCTTGTTGAGTATAAATATGAGGAAACACAAAGGCCAAATTCCCTTAATCATCAATCAGTCACAATGAGTAAAACCAAAGAATATAGATCTGATGAGCAGCAAAAGATTGTTGAGCTTAACAAAATACAGAGTGGCTGTAAGAAAACAGCTAAAGCATTGAAAATCCCCATTTCCATCATCAGGGCAATAATTAAGATGTTTCAATCAACTAAAGATGTTATAAATCTGCCAGGAAGTGGACATGTGTCTATATTGTTTTAATGCACAGCGAGAAGGAGTTTGAGTGGACAAAGACTCTCCAAAGATCACAGATGGAGAATTGCAGAGATTAGTTGAGTCTTGGGGTCATAAAGCCTAAAAAAAAATGATCAAACAGCCCATACATCACCACGTGTTGTTCGGGAGGGTTTCAAGAAAAATCCTCCTCGCTCCTCCAGCAACAAACTCCTGCATATTCAGTTGTCAGACACGACTGGAACTTCAAACAGGACCAGATTCGATGGTCAGATGAAGCTAAAAAAATAGCTTTTTGGCAGCAAACCCACCAGATGGTTTTAGTGCACACAGGGATAAAAAGTACTCCATGTCCTCGGTTAAATTTACTGCTGGATCTTTAATGTTAAGGGCCTATTTTTTTGCTGGAGGTCCTGGACGTCTTGTTCAGATACATGGTACCATGGATTCCAGAGGTGTAAAGTCCAGGGGTCAGAAAGTAAAAGTCCTGCCATATGTTTATTCCACCCATGAACTCAGCCAGCTGATTTTTCATTAGTTCTATCTCCTGGCTGAAAAACTGCTAGTTAGCAAATCCAGGAGATTGGAACAAAATACTGAGGAGGGCTTTTACTTTCTGAACCTGGACTCTACACCTCTGATGGAGTCTAGCAAATACCAACAGATAAAAAAATCAAACATGATGGCCTCTGCTAGAAATCTTATAATGGACTGTGGTTGGATCTTCTATCAGGACAACGATCCAAAACAAACATCAAAATCAACACAAAAATGTGTCACTGAACACAAGCTTCAGCCATGACCGTCCCAGTCCCTGACCTGAACCCTATAGGAAGTGAATGGGCTGAACTGAAGAGGAGAAGCGCCAACATGGATCCGGGAATCTGAAGGATTTGGAGAGATTCTGTATGGAGGAATGATCTCTGATCTCCTGTCAGGTGTTCTCCAAACTCATCAGGCATTATAGGAGAAGACTCAGAGCTGATATTTTGGCAAAAGGAGGTTGCAAAAAGTATTGAATAAAAGGGTGCCAATAATTGTGGCCAACGTGTTTAAAAATAAAAAAATAAAAAGTGAAATATATCCTGGACACATTCTTGACAAGCTTCATGGGTCACAGCCTTAAATTCAAATGGCCTACAATCTTACAAGATAATGCAGGATAATAAATTCCTTATGAGTCTTATTTGACACATATCATAAGAGTCTGGTTTCCTTAAACTTACCATCAACATATGTAGGGAAAGAGGCCAAATTTCTCCTAGGCTGCAAACCAAAAACACAGTATTGTTACAATTACAGTAAAGGCATAAGGAATAAGTATGAGAATAAATCATAAATGTATCAGCTGCAAGTCAAAGAGAATAATTCACCTCTTGACATGACACACAGGGACTGATGTCAGGATCCTGGTCCTGATGATGGACTCCAGAAGATTCTGCTCCCAAAGGAAGCTCTGCATCTTGAACTGGAGCCTGTAAAAAAAAAAAAAACACTGCTATTAAATATCAGAAGTGGCATTATCAACACACTTGTTCTTTTTTAACATCTCTGTGTAGATAAATATATAATTCTATATAGTAACAATTCCTACTGTCCAGAGTGTGTTGTCAAATTAAATTCCAAGACTTTTCCAGGCATTCATGATTACCGTATAAAGATTATTTTATAGAGACTGCACTTGTCAAAATGACATTTTTAGATGTTGAATTTTTTTAAATCCAAGCATAATTAAAAAGTGTAAATTGCAATATAAATTTTAGTATAAATTTTCATGACAATTTTACAATCCCCAGTCATCTGCAGGTTTTCCATGGCCGCAGCAAGTCTGGCATTGAAATATTTCTATCCAATATTTGCCATTCTTTTACTTTACTGTCCATGCTTATAGAATAAAAAAAATGGCAAAAACTTTGCCGTTATTCTGCAAAAAATGCCTAATTGTGGCCTTTTATAAAGTGAACCTATTGTGTTTTCACAAGTTTTTGTCTCCTAGAAGTGATTCTGAACTGCCTGAAATGAGTCGTTAGTAATTCCAGTCTTACTTCCTGCTCGAACCAACTTAGGTTTGTAACAGATTTGCATGATGCCAGCCTATGTCTACATTGGCTGCTCACTAACAACGTCTATTTTGACCCTCAAAGTTAAACACTGAGTAGCTGAGGCCTGGAAGACTTTGGTTCGTGTTGTTGACATGGAGAATACGCAGTTTTCTGGAGCTGAAATTCAGGTATTTGAATTTGGTTTCCGACAAGCTCTGTAAGTGGTAGACCAATCACAACAGACTGGGCCATCTGACCAATCAGAGCAGAGTAGACCAATCACAACAGACTGGGCCATCTGACCAATCAGAGCAGAGTAGACCAATCACAACAGACTGGGCCATCTGACCAATCAGAGCAGAGTAGACCAATCACAACAGTCTGGGCCATCTGACCAATCAGAGCAGAGTAGGCTCGTAGAAAGGAGGGTTTTAGAGACCGAATCCTTGACTGAACCTCAGACACTGTTACCCCTTTTCCACCAAGGCAGAGCTGGTGCTGGTTCGGAGCCAGAGCCTAATTTCAAATCGGTTCTTTGTTTTTCCACCGCCAAAGCACCAGCTCCGAACCAGTAAAACTGGTTCTTAAGTAGCACCAAATCATTGCAGGGTCTAGAACGGAGCCAAGAAAGAACCACTTGCGTCAGGGGCTGGGGGCGGGGTTACCGTGACCAACAAGACGAATAGAAACTTGTGACCGCCATTTTTAAATAGCAGCTAGTCGAGCTAATAGCAGCTCGATTATAATATCCGTCTATGTAAGTTACGGCGAGCTGCACGAACGCGTTGGATTCCGATGTATTTTTGCAAACCCATGAGCATCCATAGTATTGCAACGTCCGTTATTGTTGATGGCTTGTTCGAGATGCATCGGAGCGGCGAGGACCGATCGGAGCTGCGGGAGTGTTTGGAGAGCATACGACTCCTTGTGCTTTTAGATCGCTATAGCAGTGCTTTTGATGTCATGCGGCGATCGATCTGCGAGAAGCCGATGCATCTCGAACAAGCCTGGCGTGTTTGTGTTTGGCGCTACCGCACTAGCGGTTGCTGGGCAACATGAGACGTATACAGTGACGTAAGATCTGGCTCTGTTGTGGCTCTCTAGCCGGTGGAAAGGCAAACCGGTTCTTAGTAAGCTCGTCAGTCGAACCAACTCTGAACCAGCTTTGGCTCTGGCTCTGAACCAGCACCCGGTTCTTGTTGGTGGAAAAGGGGTATGTGAGAAAAGAGGTGATGCTGCGATGTATATTATGAGAAAATTTAAGTGTTTTTTGACCTTGGATGCATGTAAACCTATTGTAGGAGAAAGCCTTTAAAAAAGCATAAAAGGGGTACTTTAAAATAAAGTTTCATAAGGAACTTCATCATAAGGAATTGTTTTAATTATGCAGGAAAACTCGCTCACCGCATACAGTGGAGAAGACTGGGATAGCTGACATGGTGACTGTGGGTATGAGTGAATCTGAGGATGTGGTTGAGGATGGTTCTCCTCGACAGGGCTCACGTCCTGCCTCATCACCCACACGGGCTCCGTGATCTTGTCAGGTGTGTAGGGAGAACGCACCGTCTTGGTCTTCACCTCCTCGATAGCTTCCTTAATATCCTTGATGGCCAAAGAGACAGCATCTCCTGTAGCTCTGCAAGACTCTGTTATTTGATCTTGGGCTGAAGTGTATAACTTATCAGGTCTTTCCAGTATTTCAACCTGCAGATCAGGTGAAAGCTGAGTATTTTCCGATGTCTCCTCTTGGGGATGAACGTCCAGTGATAGGCTAGTCGAGCTTGATGTCTTCCTCACCTGGGCTCTGCTTCTCCCTGAGCTTTCGGCTTCATCTCCTGACTGTTCATCATAGTGGTGCAGCCTGGAGCCCACTGAACTGAGCTGACCCATGTCCTCCTGTGGGTCGCACTGGTCATCGGACTCGTCCATGGTCATGCTCTCGTTCCTCTTGTACATCTGAGGACCCTCAAGGGCTGGATTAGGATCTGTTAGGTTGCATTGGGATGATTCTGTCTGATATTCTGGTAAAGTCTCTTCAGGGTGAGAATCTGGGCTTAGTTGAGGGTAAGAATCAGTGTGGGCTTCAGGACTAGAGTCTGAGAGATCATCTTGGTGGTCCACAACATGGGACATGGGACTATCAAACCCTTTATTCTTGTTTGTATGAGCGTAACTGGTGTTAAAATGAGTAGGGTATGACTTGGGATCAGAGTTGTAGCTTCGAAGAGTCTCGGGAAAGGTTCGTGGAGACTGAAAAAAAGGTTTGTTCATCATTTTGTGAGGAGATGTGGCGAAAGGAGGAACATCTACTCTTCGTGGACTGGTTCTTTTACTTTCAGGGTGACATTTTGAAATAATCTTAGGTGGAACATAGTCTTCTTCATGAGTTTCCCTGGAATAGTCCTCTTCCTCTTTGTTCTCTTTCACCAATTCCTCTTCGCCAAACTTTGATTCTTCACATTGAACTTTCTCCTCCAACTGTTCCATTGAAGACTCTGGCTGTTCTGGATCTGTATCACGATCAATCTGTGTATCAGATGAATGGGAGAGATCTGGACTGTTTCCATCCAGTCTATCAGTGATTGGTTCATCCTGAGGAGATGGAGTCAGCAGTTCCTGAGAGGAATCTTCTGGAGATAATGCTTCTAGAGCTTGTTCATTTGGAGGAGTTTTGACCACCTGTTGTTCTTCTTCTTTGTGCGGTTGTCTGTATCTGTGCTGATGGAGTCTCTCTCCACCCCGACGATGTCTTGACGCCCCCAGCTTGGGCTGTTGGCCAGCTCTAACTTCTGTGTCTCCGCTCTCAGTCCGCCTGCGCTGTGCTTGACCGGGAACATGCCGCCTACGGTGGCGTGGTGGAGCTTGGCTAGATCCAGATGGGTGCTGGTTGGCTTGTTGATGGCGATGATGGTGGTGGCCTTGGCTTTCTGCATCAGGATTGTGCAGCTGGCATGGCCTCCATCTGGGGCGACCTCCCTCGAGAGGAGTCCCATTGGGCTGCTTGCTGCGATTAGGGGGAGGGCCTCTGGGACCTGCCTCCTCTGGCTCCTCCCTATGGCTCATGGCTCCACCCACTCACTGCTCATTGTCTAGATGCTGCTGCCTGAATGACACACAGAAATCATAGGTAGTAGAGGAGAAGTATATCCTACAATATATGTGTGAAAACGTGAAAATACTGTATATGTGTATCATGTAATACCATCCATGTACACTGCCCGGATTTAAATTGGCAAATGCTTAAGAGTCTATGATTGGATTATTATTGCAGTGATTATTATGTTTGTAACATGTTATATGTTTGGCAGCAGTTCTTCTAACCCTAATAGATGGAGTGTGTAGTGTGGAAGAAATTTAATGTTCTATTATGTTTGCACTTAATTATATTCATAGAATCTTAGAAATATGATGGTAATTAGATTAATGTGGTGTCGATACATATTCTTATTAATATATGTATGTGTATGTCCTTGTATATGACAGGACAAAAGTTAATGTGACTGAATGTATGACCGAGACAGAGAGTCTCCATTCAAGGGTGTAATATGATTAAGTATGATAGACAAATCTAAACAATATGTTAGTTATGGCTAAGAACTTGATGTAGCCTCGGGAAAACAACCTTGGGGTAGGAACAACTATAAAGAAAGAAGGATACCCCCCACTCGTGGTCACTCTCTGCAGGCACTTTGTAATGACTATGACTGCTGACCTTTCCTTGCAAGGGACAATTGATCCATGTTTGTCTCTTATTCAGTGATGTAAAATTGTTTGCCACTACAGTAGCTTTTTATTTGGCTTTATTTTCATCATGGCTATATTACAGGATGACAATGTCAAGATTCATCAGGCTCAAGTTGTGAAAGAATTGTTGGGAGGAAGCATGAAGAATCATTTTCACACATGAACTGGCACCTCTGAGTCCAGACCTTAAATTCATTGAAAGTCTTTGGGATGTGCTGGAGGAGACTTTATAGAGTGCTGGACTCTTGCATTGTCAATACAAGATCTTGACCAAAAATTGATGCACCTCTTGCTGGAAGTAAGTGTTGTTATGTTATAGTCAAGCACTCTGTAAAGTCTACTCCAGTACATCCCAAAGCAAAATCCAAACAGCGACTTTTTTTTGGCTAGGCAGTGTAAATTATAGATGCACTTAATGTCTAATCAAGCAATGTGTCTGTATAATGACAGAGTAACACACTGCATGTTCTTGTTCCTGTGCAGAGACATGGTTTATCATGGCAGTAGCACTGTCACAGATGGCCTCACCGTGGGCAGTCGTCATGCTGCATACTCTACCAGTCCTGGAGTTCAGCAGATTCATCTGTCAAACCTCCCATAAAAACCCAAAGCCAGGGGATTTACCTCCCTATTTAAACAGAGATCTTCACTTTAACCATGCATGCAGCCTCTTTGTATTGTTTACAGCTGAGAGCATGCATGCATATTAGGGTCACTCTGCAGTTCCGGTGGCAGGTGGTGTCACTCATTTTGAGTTAAAAAAAATAATCATCATCATTTCTGCTAGTGGTGCCACCCAATGATTTTTTTTTTACATTCTACAATTAGAGTATAACTGTGTAAGAAATTAGAAAAAGTATAGGTTTAATGTACAGTGGGTACAGTAAGGCATGAGTCATTAAAAAAAGTGAAATGTAAATCCCACTGCAGTTGTAAAACCCTGCAATGCTAAAAAATAAATACTTGACAGCTGTGGTTGCTAGAATTATCATCAAAGACTATAACGACAATGTCTCAAGCATTATGAAAGACCTTTTGACGCATATACATTTTATAGTGCATAACTGTATAAATAAATATCTCGTATAATACCAATAACTGAACAACTATCTTTAATACTGATAACCATATTAATACAGGTGGTAAAACTTAAAATCACATGATGAAGAAGTTAATCAAAACCTATTCTGCCTTATGAACCACGGCTTTTAAAACGATGCTATAAAGATAGGCTATGTTTTAAAGATGCAAACTAAACAATTTAACTTTGTAAAATAAAACACCATAATGTGCATTAAGAGATAAAAAAAATACAAATAAACTAACTTTTTTAATAAAAATATCAAATTTGTCTGAAATATTTCACTCTAAATCACAAGCCTGTGGTGAATTGTATATTGTTTCCAACGTTTTATTCATATTCTAAAAAGTGCATGCACATGTCTTGTTGGATGGACTGTCAAAGCAGCATAGATTTTCACCGTAAATTATAACGTTTTATCAATAACAATAAACAGTATGTATAAAGATAACATTTAATGTTCTGTTAAATCGATTGTATTTTTCACTGTATATTGGACAAAACACGGTTTTATTGTTAGCTCACCAAACAATTTGCTTCTTATTCGTCAGTAATTCGTCGTTAATATCAGAAGCGACTTTAAAACCTTGGAAACGCCTCAGCATAAAACCGCAATGATTGTATTGTCTCTTACCAATGTCTCTTGTGTTTATTGACTGCAGCAGTCAGACACTTCCAGGTGATACCGCTAACCATATGGACATTTCGTCGCTCCTAACATTATAAAATAAAGATTGTCTGTAGTTAAACACACAGTAAAACACCAAAATAAGATTTAACGGTGTAATTTAAAAACTTTCCGTCGGTAATAAAAGTTAAAAGCGTGTTGTTTGATGTTAATGTAGCGGGCCTGCGCTGAGGCAAACGCATCTTCCCTCCCCAGTGAATTCATCCAGCAGGTGCAGCTCCTGTACGAGCTATAGTGCCCTCAGTAAAACACGACAAGTAGACAGCAGTTTACAGTCTCATCCGTTACTCCTACCTGTTATGAGCCCAAGCGATGAAGAAAAGCTGTTCGGCTCGCCTTCATCTTCGTCGGTTGTTCTTATATTATCAGCACACGGGGATTAAGCGAGCGGATCTCAGACAGACCCCTCCTTCAGCACACGGTGACATCAGAGCGGATTACACACCAGTAAACACCCTCCCTGCCCCCAAACCATCCCGCAACAACCCGCACCATCTGTCTGTGCTTTTGACTCAATTACACTTCCTCTGCAGATACACAGATTGTTATTAATGTTCAGATGTTACTTTCTCATATAAGAACTCCGGACTGTAAGCGGATGTTCACACTGCCCTTCAATCACAGTGATAAACTCCATTTAAAGGGATAGTTCAGCCAAAAATGAAAATTAGCTCATGATTTGCTCATGATTTCCTAGGTGTATATGACATTCTTCTTTCAGACGAATACAATCTGAGTTATATAAAAAAAAATGTCCTGGCTCTTCCAAGCTTTACTTAGTCAGTGGATATATTTTTTTGGAAGTCCATCAAAGCGCATCCATCCATGATTAAAGTGCTCCACACGGCTCTGGGGGGTTAATAAAGGCCTTCTGAAGCGAAGTGATGCGTTCAAGTAAGAAAAATATCCATATTTAAAACTTCAGCTAAAATAACTAGCTTCCGCCAGACGGCCGTATACGCAAGTCGACTTGCATAAGCTTTGACGCCTATTGTTCTAACAGGGCTGGGCAACCGCGTTCGCTATTACGTTGTACGTCAAGTTCAAGGGTTTCTCTTTTAGCTTAAGTCGACTTGTGTACGGCCGTCTGCCGGATATGTACAAACAGCATTTGGGACAATTTACACGAGCTAAAAACAGAAAAGTTTTCCTTTGCGCTTTTTGGGTATGACGTTGTCAAAACAATCCCCATTCCCACAGATCCACGAAAACAGTTAAAAACACTGTATTTTGCTGCCAGGCCAGTAGTTGGCGATGTTACTTTGTAAACTGAAGAAACATGCCTATAGACAGAGCATATGTGCATGATATCGCCGTTTTCACAAACTTGCGTTTTTGAGACGATAATGGAATCATTTTCAAAATCTTCCCGTTTTCAAAAGTTTGCATTTTCAGGCCCACAAAATGCTGTTGTCATGTAAATGACCGGCGAAAACGCATTAAAAAATGGCGTTGTGTAAACTGTTTCTTTGTTCTGTTGTCGCGTTTTTATTACAGTAGGGTTGCGCTAGGTAGCCCCGCCCACAGTGAAATCTCATTGGTCCAAAATGTGAATGTGCAAATAGCACAATTTATAAATTGAGAAAGAAACAAATCTCAACTATTTATTTAAAATCTATGAATTTATATGTTTATTTTTTATTTATAATTATTTATATCACTTTGTGTAATGATTTAAATGAACCTAAAACACTAAACTAAGGCAGTCTTTTTTTTCTATAAAACGGTATATATTTTTATAATTGTCACCGAACATTTCATGCTTCCACTCATGTGACGTTCTGGGAAAGCCTATAAAGAGTTGCTCGATGTCAGAAAGCAGCAGGCCATCAAGACCCTTTGGGAACATACACATCTTCAAATCAAAAAATGTTTGATACAATGCACGGATTCACTCGTTCACTTCATTACTGTAGCCGCATAGCAAATATTTTATTCTGTTTATGAAATATGAAATATGCTGCAGGTGGCACTAGTAAACAATACTGGATAAAAATGTTACACACATAGGCCTACTGCTCACACGGGAATTGTTTTATATCCAGCTGTAGGGCTAAATATTTGAAGTAAATGGTACTGTCTTGTTTTGTTTAGTATTTAATAAATAGCTTGCTTTGACATTTTTCTTCAAAAAGTATTCTTTTATATCTTCTACCATTCTCAGATGAGGATTGTGGCTTACATGTGGAACACAGATGAGTTTGGTTTTATCATTTACTGTAGACCACTTTGACCTCAGCAAAAGCAGCTGTCTGTTAGCACTTAGCAGCCACAGGTCTGGTCACGCAAACCTGTGTATGTTTGCTGAAGCATTAATTCCTGTATCAACAATGTGTATGCAGAGGGAGGAACACAAAACCTGACCTAATTTGACACAAATGTCAATTCTGAAATCAGTGATGGCGTATTCAGTTAATTCCCAGAGGAACTTCTTCATGTGGTCAAGAATCCCACCCATCCGCTGAGTTCAGATAACCCGACATCCAGCATCCTCTGGCTCTGTCACATTCTGCCGGCATTACACATTTGTATCATGTTTCCAAACTGTGTTCGTGGACCACATTGTGTGACTTCAGCCTCTAATTATTTATGGTTTGACCCGTAACACACAACGGTGTGGCTTCACCCTCTAATTGTAAAAGAGTGTGTGGAATGGGGAACATTGTTCCAAGTTCAGTTCTTACAGATCTTAAAAACATAAACATTTTTGTGAAATGAAATTGCACAGAATTTAAAAACAAAACATTAGGAAAAAATAACCTAATAACACTGATTAAGTGTACAATGTCATTTTTTAAAATGTTTAAAAAAAATAAAATTTCAGACATAACTCAGTAATTATTTCTATTTCAATAAAATAAAAAAAATCAATTTTAATAATTCAGTGAAATCACAACAACCCAAAAATTGCATGTTATAAATAAACCCCATATGTTGTAAAATGTTAGTTGTATGCTTCATCACATATGAAAGCTTTTCCAAAAGAATCTTTCCCTTAATCCATTCCCTGCTTTCATAATGTTCCTGCCTTGTTGAAGAAAAGAGAGTTAAAAATATCTAGCAAAAAAATGTATAGATAAATTGTAAAGTCACCATGAAATTAAAATGGACAATTCTTGTTTTCATGGAATATTGCAGTGTTTATTATAAATGAATTTTCATGTGTCCTCATAATCCCCTCCCTCTTGCAGCATCTCTTCTCTGATGATGTGTTCACTGGGCGGAGAAACCTGTCACTCAAATTAGATCCACCAATAGCAAACCACAACCTTCCAATCAATTCCCCACGGACAAAATCAAGCCCCGCCCTTCATTGGTTTTTGTTCCAGAAGCCGTTTCACTCGGATACACGTCACAATAGGGAAGAAAAGACTATCACGACTTCAGTTTCATGCCGACTTTAAATGAAACACACCTTCATGATTATTCCAAACTCATTTCTTGCACTGTACAGTGATCTCTGATTTTCGGCATAATTTGTCAGTCTGATAAAAAACTAAATGTTTTTTTAAATTGTGTTTAATAGCCAAATTCCTGGTCAAGAACTGCACTACCCATTATCCACCAATCAGAGAAGGCTGCGTTACCATGGAAACTGAAGTGATGACAGAAGAGCTAGAATAGAAAAAGGATGAAAAAAAATAAATACTGGACCACTGATCTATATAGAGAATAATACATTTTACAGATCAGATCCTTTTCACATGTCCGGGCCTCTCGGAAGCAGAAGTCACCATTGTTGGGTGAATGGGAGACAAAAGCAAATATCATTTTTGTATTCCCATTTGCTCCAATAGCAAAAGAAAAAAAAATACATGGCATTTCCTCATCATTCCAAAAGAGGGGAAAAAGAGAAATTGATAACGGCAGTCAGAGGAGAGAAAAATGTCAAATTGGCCATCACTCCCTCAGGAGTATTAAAAACACCCTTGTAGCAGCTTTTATTTTTTGCCAAGGAAATATAACACAAAATATAGATTTATAAATGTATATTAATAAAAAAAAGGAAAATATGAAAAACGCATCTTTAGAGTCTGTAAAAAGTGTCCATTGGAAATAAAGGCAGCCAGAAAAGTGACTTGATATATTAAAATAGGCTTTTTCATTCGGTGTCAAGCGGACAGAATGTATAATAATGTCTCATAAGATCACGGAACGGAAGTTGTGATAGTCTTTTCTTCCCTATTGTCACGAATGTATATCCGAGTGAAACGGCTTCTGGAACAAGAACAAATTGGAACTGATGTTGTCCGTGGAGAATTGATTGGATGGTTGTGGTTTGCTATTGGTGGATCTCATGTGAGTGACAGGTAGCTCCGCCCTCTCGCCAGTAAACACATCATCAGAGAAGAGGAGAGATGTTGCTGAAAGAGGAAGTTATTTTGATTAAAGATTATGAGGCACATGAATTTAAAAAAGTAATGGATAAACCATTTATAATAAATACTGCAATATTCCA
Source organism: Scardinius erythrophthalmus (assembly GCF_964197995.2). Taxonomy (NCBI): domain Eukaryota; kingdom Metazoa; phylum Chordata; class Actinopteri; order Cypriniformes; family Leuciscidae; genus Scardinius; species Scardinius erythrophthalmus. The sequence goes on along the minus strand of NC_138243.1, from coordinate 7,824,185 downwards.
TAAACATTTTGATTTCATGGTGACAGATGTGCTCATATCATCAACAAATGTTGCATAACTAGAACACAGTTCTTACTGGATTCTTGCCTGAATAACAGGAGAAGAGGGAGATGTTGTGGTGCTCCAGATGGCACAGTACCAAAGTGGAAATACTTTACAAGAGACTGTCTGATTTCAAGATGTCACACATTCAAGAAAGAAAACAAAGGTCCATATGGATCAGATATGGATCAGATATGGATCAGATATGGATCTGATCTATGAAGGTGTTTGGAGGGAAACGGTCAGCAGGTCTGAGGTAAGGGAACCTCTGAATCTGGTCAACATTACTGAACCCCTCTCCCTTCTTCCCTCCCTTTTTCTTCTCCAGCAGCAGCCAGACAGAAGGATCACATCTGAGCGTCAGTTAAACGCTGGAAAGAAGGGCAGGATGAGAGAGTGAAGTCTCGAAACGGGTCTTATTTCATCTCTGCAGGACGAACCTTAGGAGAGAAGATGCTTTCTTTCTACGTTCTGAGCTTGATTGGTGAGGACTTGGTTTGATTGGTTGTCATGTCCATCATTGTACGTGCATAAGGCTGTGTTTGTGCTCTTTTCTCTCAGTGACAGCTAAAGCAGAGCTTTTGCCAGGCTCCTGTAGCTTTCGGGAGAGCATATGTGACTATATGTCCGACCCAGGCTTCCTCAGCTGGACTCTCGACTCGTCCGGTGAGTTTCAGCAGATCTATGAACATGATCGCAGTGCATTTTTTAATCATTTGATGCCAAGTTCACCATTACATGAGTGGATGATATGTGACCCTGGACCACAAAATCAGTCACATGCGTCACAATTTAGAGATTTATACATCATATTAAAGCTGAATAAATAAGCTTTCCATTGATGTATGGTTTGTTAGGATAGGACAATATTGGCCGGGATACAACTATTTGAACATCTGGAGTCTGAGGGTGCCGAGAAATCGAGACATTGAGAAAATTGCCTTTAAAGTGGGCCATTTCTGTTTGAGCTTGTGCTGCATTCACTCACAAAAATAAATGTTTTTATATATTTACGGTAGAAAATGTACAAATTATCTTCATGGAACATGATCTTTACTTAATATCCTAATGATTTTTGGCATAAAAGAAAAATTGAGAATTTTGACCCATACAATCTATTATTGGCTGTTGCCACAAATATACCCGTGTGACATGCGACTGGTTTTGAGGTCCAGGGTTACATATCTGATTATTCTGTTTATGAGTCAATGGCATTTTTAGCAGGTCTATTAATCTATGAAAAATACAGTAAAAATTACATTTTAAACATACAACTTCTGTTTTCAGTTTTTTTTATTTCTGAATTGATGTTCACTTTGATCATTTTAGGGCATAAAGTAAAAAAAAAAAAAAAAGCGGTGCATCTGTCCTGATATCATAATGCAGAAGAATAGGAATCTTGAAAACAAAATGTTATTGAGTAGTTTAGCATTATCATTATTATTTTACTATAGAAAAATCTAAATAGGCAGTGAAGCAGTTATGGTCAAATTATTTTAAAATGTTAATACATTTTATATGAACTGGTGTTGTGTGGAAATGAGCTGTATAGAAATTCTTCAAAAATTCTCATTTTCTCTTGTCCAAGACACACACACACACACACACACAAACACATTATATATATATATATATATATGGTAGGGTAGGCAATAAATACATATACAGAATTGTATTTTTTGGGTGAACTAACCCTTTAAGACCACTTTTAGGCTTGTGAAAAGCAATGTTTCACATGGTTTATTCCAAATAGAGTTTGACATTGTGTTCAAAGTTAAAAAAATATGTGAACTTCATGCATTGAAAGCCCAGAAAAAGTGAAGAAATCGTGTTTAGTGAGGCACATCTGGATGCAGTGGCCTCAATGTTTACGGCATCTGGAGATAGTGAAATAGCACATTATTGGATTGGGCAATTGTTGTGTTTAAACGTGGCATGAATCGCATTTCCGCACTCCCACTGGATCATTTGCTTTTGATTTAAGAAGAGGAAATTAAGAAGAAATGTAAGGATTAAATACAAATGTGGAGAAAATAGAAGCCCATGCCGACATGTGACACTTGACGGATGTATTTTAGCATTTCAGTCATGAAACAATAGTTTGGTTGTTAAGTGGTCTGTCACTGCTAAAAAAAACCAATTTGCTTTCTCAGCTGTACACACAAACTCTTGCCATGAATGTTGTTTTCCTTCCGCTTCACTCAGGACACTTCATCACAGTTGAGGAGCGCGTCCAGGAGGACCAGGGGAAGGCGGTTCTTTTGGGTCCAGATGTGGATCAGCAGGACTGGAGCTGTTTCAGGATGGTGTATCAGGTCACAGCCGGCGCTTCCCTGCAGGTGCAGAAGCGCACAGACGGAGAGAGTTTCGATCAGGTGCTCTGGACGACCCAAACCCCGTCTGACAGCTGGCTCATCGCCAGCATTGACCTTCAGAACTCTACCGAAACATTTAAGGTGAGAGCTGTTGATACCCAGCTAACAGAGGATGGTCTCAGCTAAGGTTGTGGCAAGGTTATGAACGAACATTCTTTTTTCTGAAATATTTTAGTTGGATGGTCATCTAACATTTTTTAAATGTTTCTACTGGTTTTACAATGTTTAGAGAACATTCAAAAGTAACATTCCCATTATGTTTGCAAAATGATCAAATGGAATGTTTCCTTAAAGGTAGGGTGGGCGATTTTGGAAAAGCTAGCAATAGCAAGCTAGCTTTGAAAGCATAAGATCCAAACATTTCCAAAGCCACACCTCCTTAAAAACACATGAACGCACAGTCGCACACAGCAGAGTCTGCAAAGCATTATCATTCATTTTGGCGTTGATAGCGTTGACATAGAAACAGATAAATCCGAGTCTGAGGGTTGCCATCTCGTAATTACGGTTATGACATTGCGTGAACGCAGCATAAGCTCATTGTTTTGGTTCAGGAGGAAGTGTATAAGTTGGCTACTGTTTGTTTGTGGCGCTCGGTGACTGACGTCTGTCTACAACTCTGCACAGCCTTACTGAACGCGCTGATGACTGTGTGGAAGCATGCAAATGCACATGTTAACAGGCAGGTAGGACATCCTTTCATTCGGACCGAATGCAATGATTGGATGAACATTTACTGGTCCTAAGACTTCCACAGAAGATACTGTATATGTACATTTTTAATATTTAGGCCACTTCTATTATTGATTGCTATCAGGATTTAAAGAGTTTCAACCAGTATAACAAAATGTGTCTATAAAAAAATTGCCTACTCTACCTTTAATGTTCACATAACCAAAAAAAAAAAAAAACTGGATGTTTTGACTGTTCAGAGACCATTCAGAAATAACATTTTCAGAACTTTGCTAAAAACATATTTTTATTAACTGGCCTACTCTAGATTTGCTGATGTATGTATTATTGTCATGTGAGAATAATGACAAGTTCGCTCCACATTTGTAGATCGTCATTGAAGGCAGACTAGGAGAAGGAGAAGGCAGCAGCGTGTCCATCTATGAGATAAAGATCTCTGACAAATACTGTATAGGTTAGTGCTCTCTTAACTTGGGCCACTAAACGGCATGTTAGATTCAGCCCAGCAACCTTTCACTTTGCTTATTTATAACATTAACAATGTAATGCCAAAATCAGGGCCAACCACATGAAAAGAACTATTAATCACGGAAAAAAGATGCTGTTCTTTCTTAACGATGTTTTGATGGCTATTCGGGTCCAGCCCGTGTGCACATTCCTGGGGCAAATGAAAATATTTTAAACGAACCCAGATTTCTTTTGCTCAGTTCTTATGTTAGTCAGCATTGTGCTCCTCCAATGTTATTGCCCTAAAAGGCTTGCAGAGCTAGAGGGCTTCAAAACTAGGTATTGACATTTTCATGAAAAATAATTACTCCTTTTTTTGGTCATGTGACCCCAAAGAGTGTGACTTTGAAGAAGCTCACCTGTGCGGATACACAAACCAGAGGAACAGATATATGAACTGGCGTGTGGGACGATCAGATGACGCTACACTGACAGATGGAACGGGTTAGTCTGCTTTATCATATATGACATGAAAAAAGATTTAGCCTCAAAATCTTATTCAATGTAAAAAAAAATCTTGTATAATGTATAATAGGACTTGTATAATCTTAGACGACATGGAAAATGTTCTATAATTTTTTGTTGTAATCTTGAATAATACAAAAAATCTATGTATAATATCTATATTATTATACAAATCATAAACAATTTTTGCGATTTAAAAATAAATTGTCTTATGTGTAAATCTTAAATTGTTTATGATTTATATAATAATATACGTGTATAATGAAAACAAATATATACAGTAATCTTATGCAATTGTATCTGTATTTAATTTTATTCATATTCTATGATACAATTAATTACAAAAAAAATTTTATAAGTTGTATAATTTTACACAATACAAATATATATATATATTCAAAAAAGTTTTTCATATCAAAAAGTTTATCAAAAGTTACATAATCTTATACGATTTGAAAAATATAAAAATCTATTATTTTTTATAATCATGTACAATAGAAAATTTGTATGAAAGCTTTTCAGCATATAATTTCTAACCTGTATAATTTAAAACAAATATATCGTATAATACAAAAAATATACAATTTTATAGGTATTGAATGTAATACTTATTCTATGATATTTATACTATATGAAATTTATACAATTAAAAAAATCTTATACAGAAAAGTGTTATGGTATAGTGTAATGTGATTAGATTTTTTATATAATATACACGCTAAAATTATCTTTAAAAGTTTTATTTTATGAACAAAATTTTGTACCCTAATGGATAACGTTGTATCGCATAATCTTGTACAGTTTGACGGCATTATTACACACTTTAGACAGTCATACATGAAAGACATCCTGTTACCGTAAAATCTGGATTTTCCTGATACCGAGGTTCAGCCAGTCATGCCCTTTTATTGATCTGCACAGGTCAGTACATGTATGTGGACTCCACTGACACTAAAAGCTTCCAGGAGGTGGCCGAGCTGGTGTCTCCAATGACCACAGTGCCCATGTCGGGCTGCTTGAGCTTCCAGTACCAGCAGGATCACGCTGGGGACCATCTGTTCTCCCTCTTCAGCAGGGATCAGGCGGGACAATATCAGGAGCTGTGGAGAGCCGACCTACCTGGAAACAAGCACGTGGACTGGAGTCCAGAAGCCAGGGTCTGGATACCTGTACAAGTGGACCTGAAAGCTCCATATCCTATTGAGGTAACACAAATAAACCACATCATGCTGGTTCATGCACATCAAAAACTCCTATTATTGTGGGAAAATCTATTCCAGATGCAACCACCACCAAGGCACATAAAAATAAAACTGACTGGCTGTTTTACACCAGGCAAACAGTCTCTTCCTGGATAAGAGTTTTAGGCCAGAATAAGCTGCCAAATTGCTGTTAGCTGTAACCTAAGGAATACAAGTGGGTGTGTGGTTTTATTGATGCTGTTCCTGAAGGATGTCCCAGGAAAACATTTGGGTTTTAAAGAAAATACCCAGCTAAAAAATGCTGAAGAATGTTTTGCTAACGTTCCCATTAAAGGAGTGGTTCACTTTACAATGAAAGTTAGCCCATGATTTACTCACCCTCAAGCCATCCTACATGTAGGTGTATATGACTTTCTTCTCTCAGATGAATACAATATGAGTTATATAAAAAAATGTCCTGGCTCTTCCAAGCTTTATAATGGCAGTGAATTGCAACCAGATGCACTTTTATGATGGATAAAATGCGCTTTTATGATGGATTGATGCACTTTTATGATGGATAGATGCACTTTTATGATGGATAAATGCGCTTTCATGATGGATAAATGCGCTTTCATGATGGATAGATGCGCTTTTATGATGGATTGATGCACTTTTATGATGGATAGATGCACTTTTATGATGGATAGATGCACTTTTATGATGGATAGATGCACTTTTATGATGGATAAATGCGCTTTCATGATGGATAGATGCGCTTTTATGATGGATTGATGCACTTTTATGATGGATAGATGCACTTTTATGATGGATAAAATGCGCTTTTATGATGGATAGATGCACTTTTATGATGGATAGATGCACTTTTATGATGGATAGATGCACTTTTATGATGGATAAATGTGCTTTTATGATGGATAAATGTGCTTTTATGATGGATAAAATGCGCTTTTATGATGGATAGATGCATTTTTATCATGGATAGATGCACTTTTATGATGGATAGATGCACTTTTATGATGGATAGATGCACTTTTATGATGGATAAATGTGCTTTTATGATGGATAAATGTGCTTTTATGATGGATAAAATGCGCTTTTATGATGGATAGATGCATTTTTATCATGGATAGATGCACTTTTATGATGGACAGATGCGCTTTTATGATGGATTGATGCACTTTTATGATGGACAGATACACTTTTATGATGGACAGATGCGCTTTTATGAAGGATAGATGCACTTTTATGATGGATTGATGCACTTTTATGATGGACAGATGCGCTTTTATGATGGATAGATGCACTTTTATGATGGACAGATGCGCTTTTATGATGGATAAATGCACTTTTTTGATGGATAGATGCACTTTTATCATGGATAGATGCACTTTTATGATGGATAGATGCACTTTTATGATGGATAAATGTGCTTTTATGATGGATAAAATGCGCTTTTATGATGGATAGATGCATTTTTATCATGGATAGATGCACTTTTATGATGGATAGATGCACTTTTATGATGGATAAATGTGCTTTTATGATGGATAAATGTGCTTTTATGATGGATAAAATGCGCTTTTATGATGGATAGATGCATTTTTATCATGGATAGATGCACTTTTATGATGGATAGATGCACTTTTATGATGGATAGATGCACTTTTATGATGGATAAATGTGCTTTTATGATGGATAAATGTGCTTTTATGATGGATAAAATGCGCTTTTATGATGGATAGATGCATTTTTATCATGGATAGATGCACTTTTATGATGGACAGATGCGCTTTTATGATGGATTGATGCACTTTTATGATGGACAGATACACTTTTATGATGGACAGATGCGCTTTTATGATGGATAGATGCACTTATATGATGGACAGATACACTTTTATGATGGACAGATGCGCTTTTATGATGGATAGATGCACTTTTATGATGGACAGATGCGCTTTTATGATGGATAAATGCACTTTTTTGATGGATAGATGCACTTTTATCATGGATAGATGCACTTTTATGATGGATAGATGCACTTTTATGATGGATAAATGTGCTTTTATGATGGATAAATGTGCTTTTATGATGGATAAAATGCGCTTTTATGATGGATAGATGCATTTTTATCATGGATAGATGCACTTTTATGATGGACAGATGCGCTTTTATGATGGATTGATGCACTTTTATGATGGACAGATACACTTTTATGATGGACAGATGCGCTTTTATGAAGGATAGATGCACTTTTATGATGGATTGATGCACTTTTATGATGGACAGATGCGCTTTTATGATGGATAGATGCACTTATATGATGGACAGATACACTTTTATGATGGACAGATGCGCTTTTATGATGGATAGATGCACTTTTATGATGGACAGATGCGCTTTTATGATGGACAGATACACTTTTATGATGGACAGATGCGCTTTTATGATGGATAGATGCACTTTTATGATGGATTGATGCACTTTTATGATGGACAGATGCGCTTTTATGATGGATAGATGCACTTATATGATGGATAATGATGGATATATGCGCTTTTATGATGGATAGATGCACTTTTATGATGCATAGATGCACTTTTATGATGGATAGATGCGCTTTTATGATGGACAGATGCACTTTTATGATGGACAGATGCACTTTTATGATGGATTGATGCACTTTTATGATGGATTGATGCACTTTTATGATGGACAGATGCACTTTTATGATGGATAGATGCACTTTTATGATGGATAAATGCACTTTTATGATGGATAATGATGGATAGATGCGCTTTTATGATGGACAGATGCACTTTTATGATGGACAGATGCGCTTTTATGATGATAATGATGGATAGATGCACTTTTATGATGGACATATGCAGTTTTATGATGGATAGATGCACTTTTATGATGGATTGATGCACTTTTATGATGATTGATGCACTTTTATGATGGATTGATGCACTTTTATGATGGATAGATGCACTTTTATGATGATAGATGCACTTTTATGATGGATAAAATGCGCTTTTATGATGGATAGATGCGCTTTTATGATGGATTGATGCACTTTTATGATGGATAGATGCACTTTTATGATGGATAGATGCGCTTTTATGATGGATAAAATGCGCTTTTATGATGGATAGATGCATTTTTATCATGGATAGATGCACTTTTATGATGGACAGATGCGCTTTTATGATGGATTGATGCACTTTTATGATGGACAGATACACTTTTATGATGGACAGATGCGCTTTTATGATGGATTGATGCACTTTTATGATGGACAGATACACTTTTATGATGGACAGATGCGCTTTTATGATGGATAGATGCACTTTTATGATGGATTGATGCACTTTTATGATGGACAGATGCGCTTTTATGATGGACAGATGCGCTTTTATGATGGACAGATACACTTTTATGATGGACAGATGCGCTTTTATGATGGATAGATGCACTTTTATGATGGATTGATGCACTTTTATGATGGACAGATGCGCTTTTATGATGGATAGATGCACTTATATGATGGATAATGATGGATATATGCGCTTTTATGATGGATAGATGCACTTTTATGATGCATAGATGCACTTTTATGATGGATAGATGCACTTTTATGATGGATAGATGCGCTTTTATGATGGATAGATGCACTTTTATGATGGACAGATGCACTTTTATGATGGATTGATGCACTTTTATGATGGACAGATGCGCTTTTATGATGGATAGATGCACTTTTATGATGGATAAATGCACTTTTATGATGGATAATGATGGATAGATGCGCTTTTATGATGACAGATGCACTTTTATGATGGACAGATGCGCTTTTATGATGATAATGATGGATAGATGCGCTTTTATGATGGACATATGCAGTTTTATGATGGATAGATGCACTTTTATGATGGATTGATGCACTTTTATGATGATTGATGCACTTTTATGATGGATTGATGCACTTTTATGATGGACAGATGCACTTTTATGATGGATAAATGCACTTTTTTGATGGATAGATGCACTTTTATCATGGATAGATGCACTTTTATGATGGATAGATGCACTTTTATGATGGATAAATGTGCTTTTATGATGGATAAATGTGCTTTTATGATGGATAGATGCGCTTTTATTTATGATGGATAAATGCGCTTTTATGATGGCCAGATGCAGTTTTATCATGGATAGATGCGCTTTTATGATGGATAAATGTGATTTTATGATGGATAAATGTGCTTTTATGATGGATAGATGCGCTTTTATGATGGATAAATGCACTTTTATGATGGACAGATGCGCTTTTATGATGGCCAGATGCAGTTTTATGATGGATAGATGCGCTTTTATTTATGATGGATAAATGCGCTTTTATGACGGACAGATGCGCTTTTATGATGGCCAGATGCAGTTTTATGATGGATAGATGCACTTTTATGATGGATAAATGTGCTTTTATGATGGATAAATGTGCTTTTATGATGGATAGATGCGCTTTTATTTATGATGGATAAATGCGCTTTTATGATGGATAGATGCGCTTTTATGATGATAGATGTACTTTTATGATGGATAGATGCGCTTTTATGATGGATAGATGCACTTTTATGATGGATAGATGCGCTTTTATGATGGATAGATGCACTTTTATGATGGATAGATGCGCTTTTATGATGGACAGATGCAGTTTTATGATGGATAGATGCAGTTTTATGGACTTCAACAGAAACAGTCATTCACTGCCATTATAAAGCTTGGAAGAGCCAGGACATTTATTAATATATCTCCGATTGTATTCGTCTGAAAGAAGAATGTCATATACACCTAGGATGGCTTAATTACCGTTATGTGTCCGACGTTGTAAAAAGCGATACCATTGTGCAGCGTTTACCTCAGTAAGTGGCAGAGTGGATCTCTGAGCTGGTGGTGTGAGTGGAGGCTAATTAGCATATTCATAGTTATATGGATTCATGGAAATGAGGAAAGGCTGTAGAGTTACATTCAAGCTATTGTAAGGCATGAAGAATCATTTTCACAGGAAAAAACTTTGAAATATGTCATTTTGGTGATCAAAGATAAGTTTTAAGGCATACAATTATTGACTACAAGGGGACTTAAACATTTTTTCAGTGTTTTAAGACATGAAATTAAATGTAATTAGACTTTATATTTAATTTTAAATCCTTTAAATAATTTTAAATGTTCAGTTTATCATGATTTAATTGTTGAACATAATAATTTATCACACTACATGTACAATTGACAACCCTAGCCTTTACATGTGTGTGTATATCCTACCAGTTGGTGTTTGAGGGGGCGTTCAACAGTCCTCATGGAGGATACGTGCTTCTCGATGACATTTCCTTCTCTCCAGAGTTCTGTCATGCAGGCACAGGTATGTTTGAACACCTCAAAGCTCAATTCAATACCCCAATACCCAATTCCTACATGACCACTTAAAAATATGTTTTCACAGAGCCAACATTTGATCCATCTATTGCAAACTGTGACTTTGAGTCAGGATATTGTCAGTATGTCCAGACAAGTGATGGGGGAGTGTGGAGGAGAGTGTCTGTCAAGCCCAACATCTACAGCGCTGGAGACCATTCGACAGGAGCAGGTACAGGCACTTATAATCTTCAAAGGTCTGAGGTCAGTAATATATATATAAAATGACATTGTATATAAAATACATTAATGATTAAGACATTGTAAAGCATGAAAAGTGCTAAAATATAGTTGTACTTTCTGAACAGGATCCTTTTTGCTGGCAAACTCTCGCTCCAGTTTACAGTCTGGATACATCAGCCGTTTGTTTGGCCCGCCAATGCCAGCGAATCAGAAATACTGCCTGAAGTTCTTCTACTCCCTCCGAGGTCTTAGTGAAACAGATCAAGTCCTCTCAGCGTATCTGTATTACAGAGACGGCACTAAACAAGAGCAAATATGGAGCCAGAATGAGAAGATAAGAAATGTTTGGATTGCAGTTGAACTGACCATTCAAAGTCAGAAGAATGCTCAGGTAAGATACGTCTTTAGTTCACCTCTCTTGCTATTGCTTGTCTACTTGCTATATGTATTTTAAAAAGATATATCGTCAGCATGTAAACGCTAACTGCAAAGCTAACAGATATGGACTACAAACTGTGCGCTAAAGTCAGTCAAAATTATTTTTCCACCAAATCAAACATAATGAGACATGCAAGACATCAGTCTCTGAAGATGGCGTCATGACATACACATATTGGTTGATGGATTTATCTTGTGAAAAAGAAGTGCACTAAATTGTATTGAATGTGCACTTGTAGTGTGCTTCAAATCTTAAAAGTATATTTTTATATTACTAACTATTTCACAGGGTCTTTAAGAGACATGCAGATTCTCAGACACACTTTTGGCCCACTGCTCTAGCATCTGTTAGCAAGACATGGGTTTATGCCTCACATGACTTTTATTACAGCAAGATCCAGATTTAGAGAAATAAACCTTTATAACATCTGGAAAAATAAGACGGTCTGAGAGGATCATTCATTCTGTCCACTGACCCATACCATGAGTTTTGCTTTATACTTTTTAAATATTATGTACCGGTATTTAATTGTAGATGTACACTGTATTTATTTTCGGATTTGTTATTTTATTGTTAATCTTAATTCTGTGGTTTTTCTACATCTGGGTGATGAAGGTGGTTTTCATCAGCACATGCAAAAATGTTTGGAGTTGTGGTTCTGTTGGTCTCGATGACATTGAGGTCACCCTTGGGGATTGCGCACTGTTAGGTAAAAAAGCTTCATTTATTTATAAAACTCTGTGCATGGGAGTCATGAATCATCATTGTGAATCTTACAGTTGATTCCTTGAAATTTTTGTTACAGCATCTTCTCTGTCAGTCCCGTCTCACTGCGACTTTGAGACTGGTCTCTGTGGATACACTCAGGATAAGGAAGGAGACTCAGGCGACTGGATGCTGGCCAGAGGACCCACACCAACATCTTACACTGGGCCGAGAGGAGACCACACCACTGGACTGGGTGAGCCTCAAGCCATCCCTAAAAACCCTTTCCACACTCGTCACTTGCACTTGAAAAAATAAAGGTTGCAAAAGAGGGCTTTTCACATGTGAACTGCACACTGCAGTGATGCCATAGAAGAATTTTTTTTGGTTCTTAAAGTCCCCCTGTTGTGAAAATCAAGATTTTAATGTTGTTTTATATGTCTATATGGCGTTTTTAATATGCTTTAAGACAAATACAAATTCATAAGTCAACACCATTGCTGAGTATTTTCTCCTTAAAACAGCAGTGAATCAAAGACAGTCTCAAAAACACGGTTTGAAATTTGCATATTCGAGGCGGGGCTCATTTGCATATTCAAAGAATATACACTGCCGATTTTGCAGGTTTTCCCACTTAAAAAGCATGTAGAGGTCTGTAATTTTTTATCATAGGTACACTTCAACTGTGAGTGACGGAATCTAAAACAAAAATCCAGAAAATCACATTGGATGATTTTTAAATAATTAATTTGCATTTTATTGCATGACATAAGTATTTGATCACCTACCAACCAGTAAGAATTCCGGCTCTCACAGACCTGTTAGTTTTTCTTTAAGAAACCCTCCTGTTCTCCACTCATTACCTGTATTAACTGCACCTGTTTGAACTCGTTACCTGTATAAAAGACACCTGTCCACACACTCAATAAAACAGACTCCAACCTCTCCACAATGGCCAAGACCAGAGAGCTGTGTAAGGACATCAGGGATAAAATTGTAGACCTGCACAAGGCTGGGATGGGCTACAGGACAATAGGCAAGCAGCTTGGTGAGAAGGCAACAACTGTTGGTGCAATTATTAGAAAATGGAAGCAGTTCAAGATGATGGTCAATCTCCTTCGGTCTGCGGCACCATGCAAGATCTCACCTCGTGGGGCATCAATGATCATGAGGAAGGTGAGGGATCAGCCAAGAACTACACGGCAGGACCTGGTCAATGACCTGAAGAGAGCTGGGACCAAAGTCTCAAAGACAACCATTAGTAACACACTACGCCGTCATGGATTAAAATCCTGCAGTGCACGCAAGGTCCCCCTGCTCAAGCCAGCGCATGTCCAGGCCCGTCTGAAGTTTGCCAATGACCATCTGGATGATCCAGAGGAGGAATAGGAGAAGGTCATGTGGTCTGATGAGACAAAAATAGAGCTTTTTGGTCTAAACTCCACTCGCCGCGTTTGGAGGAAGAAGAAGGATGAGTACCATCCCAAGAACACCATCCCACCGTGAAGCATGGAGGTGGAAACATCATTCTTTGGGGATGCTTTTCTGCAAAGGGGACAGGACGACTGCACCGTACTGAGGGGAGGATGGATGGGGCCATGTATCGCGAGATCTTGGCCAACAATCTCCTTCCCTCAGTAAGAGCATTGAAGATGGGTCGTGGCTGGGTCTTCCAGCATGACAACGACCCGAAACACACAGCCAGGGCAACTAAGGAGTGGCTCCGTGAGAAGCATATCAAGGTCCTGGAGTGGCCTAGCCAGTCTCCAGACCTGAACCCAATAGAAAATCTTTGGAGGGAGCTGAAAGTCCATATTGCCAAGCGACAGCACCGAAACCTGAAGGATCTGGAGAAGGTCTGTATGGAGGAGTGGGCCGAAATCCCTGCTGCAGTGTGTGCAAACCTGGTCAAGAACTACAGGAAAAGTATGATCTCTGTAATGGCAAACAAAGGTTTCTGTACCAAATATTAAGTTCTGCTTTTCTGATGTATCAAATACTTATGTCATGCAATAAAATGCAAATTAATTACTTAAAAATCATACAATGTGATTTTCTGGATTTTTGTTTTAGATTCCGTCACTCACAGTTGAAGAGTACCTATGATAAAAATTACAGACGTCTACATGCTTTGTAAGTGGGAAAACCTACAAAATCGGCAGTGTATCAAATACTTGTTCTCCCCACTGTATATACTAAATGAGGCAAGAGTGTAGAGTTACATTCAAGCTATTTTAAGGCATGAAGAATTTGTTTTCAAGGAAAAAACTTTTAATGTATGTCATTTCGAACCATGTTTTCTTAGTGTGAAGAACATTTTAAAAGTCTAAAGAACAATAAAGAACCTTTTGTGCAGTGAAAAGGTTCCATGGATGTTGAAGGTTCTTCAGAGTGTGCAATAAAATATTGTTCTAATTTAATGTAAAACCTGAAATTTTACTTTTACTTTATTTCAAATCATGAAATGTGTTTGTAAAGTTGTCTAAATCATCCTTTTGAGGTGGGACTACTTTCTTGGCGGATGCTGATCACGCTCCATGTGAACATTACTTTGCAGATAGTTACAGTATGTCATAGATTCTCACATGTGAAAGTTATCAGGCGTACCGGCTTTACCTGCTCATGGCAAAAGTTTAAATGTTGGATGTACATGGTTTCAGTCTTGTGGCTAAGTACACTTTAGCATTCTTTTATAAAGAGTACTTATTATAGAATTAATATATACTTTATGGCCCAGTTTCACAGACAAGGCTTAGATCAAGCCAGGATAGACCTTAGTTCAATTGGGACATTTAAGTAGCTTTTATAAATGTGCCTTAGAAAAAAAAAACCTTACTGGTGTGCATCTTGAAACAAACCAATGGCACTGATATATTCTAAGATATGTCAGTGCAAGTTGCTTTCAGTTAAACCAGCTCAAACATGCATTTTAATCTGGGACTAGGCTGAAGCCTCGCCTGTGAAACCAGGAACAGTCTTGAGTGTGAACTGAACGTAATGTTTTCGGACACTTAATTGCATGTTATTTGCAATTAAATGAAAATGTATTATAGTTAAAATTTATATTAAATGCAATTAGTTGAACTTTAGGGTGACTTAAGTACATCTTTATATATAATTTCATAATTCTATTGTCTTGAAACATGGTTAAAGTGTACTGCTTTTCTGGTAAACAAAATGTACTTTAATATAATTTCTAATGAAACATTTAGGCCATGTATTTTTTAATTTATTTGTAACTACACATTTGCAATGTAGTGAATTTAAATATATATTTATTTTAAATGTAATATTGATTAACAGACTCATTACAAAGTGCACTTTTTAAGAAAGGGTCATGAAAGTGTACTCTCTGTAAGTCACATTATCACCCTGTTTGGACTGTTTGCAGTGTTTCCCGCCATTAGTTGTCACCTTAGTTACTAATTTGATCTATTATCATGTTCAGCTATGTCACCTGTTATCAGCTCTTTTTCTGTGTATTTAACTCCTGTGTTTTCAGTTCACCTTGGTCCGGTCTTGTCTATGCACGTCTAGGTATCGTCAGTGTGTGGTTGAGTGTACTTGCTTGTCATCTTGTGGAATTACCCTGTGGATATTATTCAATTCTGTTTGAACATTTCACCTTCATCTTCTTGTGTTTGCATGCAGAACAACCATGACAGGTACACTTAAGTGGCCTTTTATTTCCTTAAACCTGTATTATCTGCAAGTACAGTTTTAAAAAATATACTACAAGTGCACATTCAAGTACCTTGGCCTATCTATTTTTGTAAACATTATTTTTATTTATATAATGCAAACAGAGGGACACAACACAGTTATTTTCTGTGGTAATTAAATCTTACTGTACCTGAGACTGAGACGTACGTTTCTCTGCCGTTAGGTCATTATTTGCACATCGAGGCATCCGTGATGCTGCCCGGACACAACGCGCGCCTCTTCTCCAGCTCTCTGCGCGGCTCTAGAGAACCACAGTGCTTGCAGTTCTACTACCACATGTATGGATCAGGGATTGGCCAGCTGAGCGTTTACCTCCAGACGGGACAAGAAAATGAAGACAAATTATTGTGGACGAGCCACGGAGAACAGGGCATCTCCTGGCTCAGAGCATCAATAAACTACCAGTATGACCAACAACACCAGGTTAGTTGCATTAAACTGCATTCACAAGTTCACACTTACATATAATTAAATAGAGTAAAAGGTTATGTGTATTTGGCGTGTTGTCCGAGGGGAGGGATCTGAGCATGGCATTTGGCCCGAATTCAGAGGAACTCCCCCATAATTTATTAATTTTACCAAGAACTGCGTAAGCCCAACTATAATTGGTTGTGACCTGTGACCTTAGTTCATCCAAAAATGAAAATTCTGTCATTAATTACTCACTCTCATGTCGTTCCAAACCCGTAAGACGTTCGTTCATCTTCAGAACACAAATGAAGATGTTTTTAATGAAATCTTAGAGCTTTCTGTCCCTCCATTGACAGCTACGCAACTACCACTTTGACACTTCAAAAAGATCATAAAGAGATCGTAAAACTAATCCATATGAATTGAATGGTTTAGTCCAGATTTTCTGAAGGGACTCGATCACTTTATATGATTTTGACTATATAGCTCAATTCATATGGATTCGTTTTATGATCTCTTTATGAACTTTTTGAACCCTCAAAGTGTCAGTTGCGTCAATGGAGTGTCAGAAAGCTCTCAGATTTCATCAAAAAGATCTTCATTTGTGTTCTGAAGATGAACGAATGTCTTACGGGTTCGGAACGACATGAGGGTGAGTCATTTATGAAGGAATTTTCATTTTTGGGTGAATCTTTTATTTTTTTTTATTTTACATTTAAGAATTATTTTAAAAATGTTTAGTCAACATTGAATCAAAGCAATTTTCATTAATATATTATGTCTATTTGTCTGCATACTTAGATTGTGTTTGAAGCCACCAGGGGTGCATCAGTAAGGAGTGATATTGCAATCGATGATGTTATTTTTGAAAGGGGAATATGCAGAGGTATTCATGATAAGTTGGTCATCAAATAAATACGTTTTTCAGAATAAGTTACCATGAAAACCTTTTCATACTTTTCATTCTTTTATCCACACAGAATATGCTGATGACCACACCCCCCATCTGAGCCTTTCTGGAGATAATAATGATATTCAGTCAATGACTTTTAAATAAAGAGAGAAAGAAAAGAGTGTTGAAGAGAGAAAGCATAAACCATGTGGAGAGCAGTGTTCTGTGAGGATGAACGGGAAGGAGACGGCTGCATTATGACCATATCTGATCACCTGCAAACTTTTCTTGTGTATTTGACTTATGAACTATTGGTTCATTCCTGTTATGCAGTTCCTCATGTCTGTATCATATGTCTTAATACAGTGGATACATTGTTAAAGACTTAAACCATATAAGTCACCTAATAAAGGAAGCCCTTTTACAGATGTCTTATTTGCTTGTTTTAATTTGTACTTCAGGACATCAGCATGCAAATCTGGTGTGTTTTTTTTTTATGTAATTTAAAACTGAAAATTGAAGAGATTCCTATTTGAAGATGTGAATAAATGTTAGCCTTTCATTATACGTAAGGGTGTAATATGGACCATATCTGTTTATCATATTCTTTTGTAATAATGGCCGACTGACTGTGCATTAGCCTATCTTGCCTATTACACATCTACCGAAATACATAAATAAAAATAAAGTGACATGAAATATTAATGTGATTTATTTTATAATGAGAGAAAGAGAGTGCAAAGTGATGTGAGAGACATGAAACTAGCACAACTAATCAGCTGCCTGAGAAAACAGTCGAGTATACATCATTATGTATTATATATATATATATATATATATATATATATATATATATATATATATATATATATATATATATAGTTGTATGTATTTTTATGTATTATATGGAATTAAATAAAGGATTTAAGGGGGAAAAACACTCACACACAAACTTTACTTAGCTATCTAAATGGGGACATTCCATAGACGTAATGGTTTTTATACTGTACAACAAACTATATATTCTGTCCCCTTACACTAACCTTGACACTAAACCTACTCATCACACAAAACTTTCTACAATTTAACATTTTTAAAAACCCTTTAATCACTTTTATACCAGATATACAAATGAGGACGTTTTTGGAGATTCTGTCAGGTTTTGGTCACTTCTGGGTACAAATTTGTCCTCCAAATATAGTTAATTATTAGGCACACACACACACACACACACAACAGAAAACTGTTAAGCTTACTGGAAGAAAGTTTGTTCATAACTTTGAGAGAAATGATAAGAGTAGTTTGTTAGTATGCTAAATGTAGTATTTATGCGCAATATAATAAGCAAAATGCTGCACATTTTGACAAAAAGTCATATTTTCAACTGTAAATATATGCATAAATTCAGGTCCTGTGCACATATACACTACTACATGATGTATAACTGGTAAGAATAGTTTGTTGGTATGCTAGTTTATCGCAGGCAGGGTAAATCTTTACTGCTATCTAGTGCACTGCAGCTCACTCACCGATCACGCATGACGCCCCATCATGTGACTACTGTGGGCCAATCATACGGCGACTTACTCACAACACCGGCGCGAAACGAAAGTGATGTGAGGCTGCCTCTGCCTGCTATCAACCGTCACTCAGGGGGATTTACGGGCAGAGAAATGGAGCTGCCGCAGAAGAGAAAACGAATAAGCCATGAATTAACCAACTCACAGCCCTCCAACCGCGCCGCGACACCGTCCACCAGCAGCAATGTCCCAGCAGGAGGAGCAGGAGCAGGAGGGTTCGTGGAGGGCTCCATCGTCCGCATCTCCATGCACAACTTCCTGTAAGTGTCGTGTGAGTGTTGACAGATTCAGTCTGGGGCATGCTTGTAATCACGCTCATCTCTGTTCTCAGCACATACGATCACTCAGAAGTTTTCCCCGGTCCCAAACTCAACATGATCGTGGGAGCCAACGGCACGGGGAAGTCCAGCATCGTGTGCGCCATCTGCCTGGGCCTGGCCGGGAAAACAGCCGTGCTGGGGCGAGGGGACAAGGCGAGTCTTATCCCACAGTTTCTGTTAGGCTTCAGACACTTATTCAGATGGTAAAAGTGTCATGAACACTTCCAATCATTTCACAATAAACTCTACAACTTTCCATACAATGTACCTGAAAGTTTGAAAGCTCACAAGATTCTTAAATATACACAGATGTTCATGTCTATGTAGTTTGACACACACACACACACACACACACACACACACACACACACACACACACACACACACACACACACACACAGTATTCACAAATATATGTGAATGCAATTTTTTTATTTGTAACTTAGATACTTTGCAAAGTGTACAAGCCAGTACATCTTAAATGTTACATGATATAATCAGGGATACTAACAGAAAGGGAGTTTTTACATAGATGCAATTCCTGTGGGGTTTTCTCTAATACATACTGAAATGTGGGTCCATGAGATTTGAATGTTTTAGATTTAATTTAACTCGTATAATGTACATTTTAAGGAATTGGTGCTTTAAAGTTTTCATGAAATCAAAATGGACCTTATTTATTTTAACACATATTACTAGTCTTTTGATGAACAATTAATCCATGCAAGTTAATACACAGAATAAAATAGTTTGTCGTGGTAATCTTAAATCAAAATCAGAAAATTTGCTTCTGCTCTGGAATAGCGTTCCTTCTCTGATGACGCTTGGGTTGAGTTTCCTTAACCACTCAACCGTCAGTCTGCTGTGAGCGAGGGATGGAGAGGAGGTGCGCTGAAGGAAAACCCTGCCCTCTATTCAATATTCCCTCTCACTTGGAAATATGTAAAGTCGGTTGCAATTTCCGGTTCACTGGGACTTTGATTAGCATTTAAAAAAAAGTATGATACTGAAATGTTTTCCTTTGTGCATACAGTTTTCAGATTTTACATTCAGAAACACCTTATCACATACAAGGGTTATTATCGCTAACTAAAACTAATACCATACATAAATATTTTCATAACCTGAAATAAAATATAAAAGACATATACATATTAAACATGTCTCATTTTCATTTAGTTTAAATTCATTCATTCATTTTCATTATGTTCGAAAAATATCTAAAACTGAAATAGAAATTAATAAAAACTATATAAACTTAAACACTACAAATTACTAAAACTTTAGGATGAGAATTGAAAATATAAAAACATAAATTCAATGAAAATTATAATAGTATATACTATACTAGTATAAAATATCACTGTTACATACTTGTCAATAAATAATAAATGAACTGGATATTTTTATGTTCTAGGTTGGTCTGTATGTGAAGCGAGGGTGTAATAAAGGTTCAGTCGAAATTGAGTTGTAAGTATAGATATATATGTATATTTGTTCAATTTCCATTTCCAAAAGTCCTTGGAGAGACATAGATTTGATCATTTCATCTTTGTGTCCAGATTCAGAGCGAGTGGAAACTTGATAATCACCAGAGAGATCCAGGTGGAGAACAACCAGTCGTCCTGGATGCTCAATAAGAAGCACTCCAGCCAGAGGGCTGTGGAGGAGGCTGTGAAAGAGCTGCACATTCAGGTCGGCAACTTGTGTCAGTTTCTGCCACAGGTGAGTGCTCTAATTATAATGAGGAGCTTTTATTGCACTATATATTGCCAAACATGTCTGTAAAGGTTTGAAGATTTAGTATATATATTTTTTTTTTTAAAGAGGAACTAATATGCTCTTTTACATGTTCAACTTTCTTTAGTGTGTAATGTTGCTGTTTGAGTGTGAAAAAGGTCTGTAAAGTTACAAAGCACAAAGTCGCTCCAAAGGGAGCTATTCTCTATAAGGGTTTTCGCACCAGAGGAACCTTTTCATAGTTCCTAGAACTATTGGCAGAAGTTCCAGGATTTTGGCGTGTTCGCACCGCATGAACTAGGAACGATTTTACTTCTAGGAACTCCTTTTGGAGGAACTAATGTATCTCCTACATCAGAGTAGGGTCTAAACCAGCACTATAGGAACTATCCGTGACGTTAGTGACGCTGATTTGCCAAACACACGCGAAACACCAGCACCCGCCATTTTTAAAAAGGCTGTGTAAACACCCAGATTATAGCCTATATATTTACTCCGCGAAGTAACTCTACGAAACATGGAAAACAGTGATAGATGGACCCCTTAACCTCTTCAACTTTGAGGAGACCAAGAGGAACATGATTATGTATTTCTGCTCAGCTAGCGACACTGGACATCATCCACACGGCATATGCTAATAACTTTTCATTACTGCTACTTTCTACGTATAATAGTTCTATCTAATAACATATTTGACACAACTGTTAGACCGATCGTAAACTAATGAACACGGAGAATGCGAGCACTGTGAGCTCAGGCTCTGAGGTTCTCTGTGCCATATAAAGGTCTGCCGCGCCGTCAAAATAAATGCCACAACAACAAGCACGACTTGCGTCACTTCAGAGTTCCTACTGGCGGTGCGAATGCAACCAGAAAACGTTCCTAGAACTATCCGGTGCGAAGGCCCCTTATATCAGTGTGCAGCAGAGATGGAAACTCGAGTCACACTTAAGTCGCAAAAAAAAAAAGACTTTAATTTTGGCTCTTGAGCAACTGACTCGAGACTTGACATGGACTTGAAGACAGAGACTCATGAAAAACACAAGTCATCCCCATGACAGCATGAAACACCTCATTTTACTATTCATTCCTCATTCATTCATTCATTACATGCAGCAGCAAACATCACAATTCATCTCTAAACACACCAAGCCAGTGTTATTATATACGCGTGTGACACATCTGAAGGCAGTGCTGTTATATAAATGAATAACAAGCCGCTATAATATAGCCACGTCTTACCTTGTGATAATTTTTGTGTCATTTAATTTGAAAAGCAATCAATTAATCCAAAGGGGAGCTTTGGTGTTGCACAGCTGTCAAGAGACTTGCTTGCTATCCATTTTCAATAAGTACATATTTCCATGTCCTTTTCCCCAAGTATTGACTGGCTTAAGCTTCCATACACATTTACGACCCTGTTCGACTCACCGTTATCCATCAATGCTTGAGAAAACTACATTACCCATCATTGCTTGAGAACTACAGCAAATAGCTCAAAATACACAGCATGTTTTTTTTTCTCGTGGTGACTGAGACCAAATTTTATGTTATGTATAGTATGTAATATATATTGTGTGTTTTAAATTAATTATTTAAACAATACTTGGTGTGCTTTATTGGACAATTCAAGTAATTAGTTTTGATATTTCAAAACTCTGAAAACTAGCTGAAAGAATTATTGCTAAAAATAGAACAAAGACTTGACATGAACTTGGACCCCAAAGACTTGTGAACATGTTTGGTAAGCACCGTTTCTGAACTCCCTGAAACGCCTCCATTGTGGTTTTGAGTTTTCTTCCGGGAATGAACACATCACAATATTCCTCATTTAAATAATTCCATCCCAATCACCCGCAGAATAAAGGGATGAGGCCTGGTTGAGTTAGTTAGTTGTGTGTTGAAACTGGCATTTATGGTAAGGGGCATTTCCCAAACACACTCGAAACGGCTGACCAATCACAACACACTGATCCAGCCGACCAATCAGAGCACGTTACTGACAGACCGGGAAGAGAGGCGCTGCAACAATGGAGAATGTGGTGAAAATAATCAGTAATATGTCCTCTATAATTAATCCTCTGCCTTTGATCTGGTGTCACAGGAGAAGGTTGGTGAGTTTGCTAAGATGAGTAAGATTGAGCTTCTTGAAGCCACTGAGAAGTCTGTCGGCCCACCAGAAATGTACGAGTTTCACTGCGAGCTCAAGACGTTTCGCAGCAAGGAGAGGGACCTGGAGGTGAACGCTTTTCTTGTATTAAAATCCAGTATATTGTGTTTATAGTCCTGATTAGGCCTTTCATTTTACTCCATGCTGTGTGTGGTGCTTGAACAGAATGTCTGTAAGGAGAAAGCCAACTTCCTAGAGAAGGCCAAGCAGAGGAATGAGAGGAACAAGCTGGATGTGGAGCGTTACTACATGAAGAAGAGACACTTGGACAGGATCCAGATGCTAGAGAAGAAGAAACCCTTGGTGGTGAGCATCCCATCTTACTAGGCTAAACTTTCCCAAAACCGGAGTGGAAGGTTTCTTTGATATTGATCATAAGTCATGATTGTGCACATTCTTTCTGTTTCATGTTGTTGCATTAGTGCTAAAAAGCTTTCCTGAGAGAAATGAATCCTCATTGTTAGGGTGGCCCTCACTCATGGTGGCTGACCGCTATGGTTGGATCACACAATGCACTGAATACTAGTCACTTTATTGTGATAACTCCCTATTATTAATATTAGACACTTTCGGTTGCCAAATAAATGAATCATTGATGACAAATACCTGGGACACCTCAGAATGTTTATAATTACTATGCTTCCATATAAAGTTGCAAATTTAAAGTCGACATGAAGTAGATGTTGTGATAGTCTTTTCTTCCCTATTGCCAAATATATCAGGGTGAAAAGGCTTCTGGAACAAGATCAAATGTAGGGCGGAACTTGATTTTGTCTATGGGGAATTGATTGAATGCTCGTGGTTTGCTATTGGTGGATCTCATATGAGTGACAGGTTATTGTCCCGCCCACATGCCTGTAAACACGACACCAATAGATGCCAATAAAAATTCCTATAGCTCAGAGAAACCTGAACAAAGATTTGCCAAGTTTTAAGTACATCGATCAAATGTCTAACGATACGATGCATTGATACTAGGGGTGCAACGGATCAAAAAACTCACGGTTCGGATCGTTTCTCGGATCACGGATCAATGATGATCCATTGCACCACTAACCTTTATTATAATACCTTTACCTTTATTTTACCTTTATTTTGACACGCTCCACATCCTCACGTAACTTTTCTCCGCTGAAATAGACGCCTGACAAGATTGACTGAACCCTTTGTCACAAAAGCCGGTATTTTCCACTGTCAAGGCATCACGCGTTCATGTTTTACAGCAGAAACGACAAGCCCCGAAAAGTCTGTTTTAGCGAATCAGTGCGCAGTATTCAGGTCAGGTGACAAGGCTGCTTGCTTGTCACTTTGAAAAGACGCGCTAGCTGAGAGGAGTTTCGTCATAAAAGGAAAATAAAAGCTGAAACTTTTTCATGTAATCTTGCTAAAACAGCACGTTAGTGGTGAGGGAAAAGCTCTCTGTATTGCATGTACGTTAATCATAACAACAAAGTTTGTCAGGCGTCTATGTCAGCTGAGAAGATTAACGTTACAAAGATTAACCAAGTGTTTTATTATGTATCATAGCAATTACTTGGCTTTGTTCAACTCTGAAACATGAAATGTGGAGTTATCTGCTTTTGCCACAAAAAAATAAATATATATAAAAAATACTTTCAATGAACTTTAATTTTATAAGTTATCTGTATTTTTTTGTTATTATTACTTAATCAAAACAATCCAGCTGCAGTTTGACTGATATTCAAATGCACAATATATAAAAAAAAACATGATATAATATGAAAATGAACAAGAACGGAGTTATCTGTTTTTGCAAATGAACTCTTCTGTTATACATTTCATTTGCAAAAACAGATAACTCCGTTCTTGTTCATTTTCATCATGTTTTTTTTTTTAACTTGTAACAAACAACTTGTAAATGTCCCAGTTGGGAGAGGGTGTGCAATTTTCAAAGAGTTTAATTAAACTTTCATGTTATATATTTTTGCATGTATTAGTGTGAGTTAATAAAGTAACTGGTTGTGTACACTTGGCACATAATATCTAAATATCGATTAATCGATCGATATAGCCCTGAATCGAATCATAATCGTATCGTAGAATTTTTTGAGGTATCGGCAAATATCGTATCGTTGGCTGAGAGAATCGATATCGTATCGCATCGTGATTAACTGTCCGATTTACACCCCTGTTTTAAAACCAAGTGCGCACTCTGAATGTATTTCTAGACTATTCCCTGTTTCCAATTTTTAGGAGTATGAAACGGCACGTAAAGAGATGGAGGGGGTGAAGAAGGACAGAGAGGAAATGAAAAGGAAGCTGAGGTCGCTGAAAGATGCTCAGGAGCCGCTGATCAGAAAGATCCGGTCGGTGGAGAGTCAGCTGCAGCCCATCGAGCAGCAGATGAGGGAGAAGGTCAGCGCAGACCACTGACCCTATTACCAACTCTCTGTCTCATCTCCTTCTATATGTAAAATTAATGACACTGGTTTTTTTTTGTTTTCAGACCGCCAGTATCAGAGAGGTGTCACAGAAATGTAAACAGAAACATGATCAGCTTGAACTGAGGAGTAAAGAGGTTTGTTCTGAAAGAGGAACCGCTTATGAAACATTTTAAGAGAGTGTTTTATAACAGTGGTTCTCAGCATGGTCACTACAACCCACATGTTTAGGTCTTTGAACCAAGTATTAATTTCTCAAAAATGGTTAACACTGATGAATAAACAGTATAAGATATTTTGACATCAATAACATGGGGGGAAAACTACCAAATAGATATTTTCGAAATCATCTCATAATTTGGCAGCAGGAATATTAGGCTGCTGTCACTTTAAGACCTGACGCACAGATCCATTATACTGTTACACTGAAAATAGCCAAAAATACAACGAAGTTCCACAGAAAGTTTTTTTATTACTCCACACTCTATTCTCCCGCAAATACCACAGAAGAACCAACAAGTCTCGCCGACTCACGCGATAATACATTCTTGTAGACTCTCGCGATAATACATTCACTCGCACATGAAGTTAACAATCTCCCTCTCTTCTTTAAATAAAAAAATGAACAGGTGATTTTGACATATTAAACATCGTCTCCAAATACAAAACGATTTTCAGAACACAGTAACATTTAAGTGAGCTTGAGTATTTAAACAAAAAAAAACTGTACCAAGATAAATGCTCAATAGTCCAGATATTACAGTTTCCATACACCCTCATACAGCGCTTTAAGAAGCATAAGTGAGGAAGCACCTTTCTTCGTCAAACAGTCAGCAAGTTGTGACTTGCCTTCTGACCAGCGCACTTCTTTGATTTTGTTAGCATGTAGGAGCTCTTTGACACCGCTTATTTCTAATCTTAGTCTCTTCTCTGTGACCTGTTTTGTAGACTTAAGTGCGTCAAACAGGGAATGGTTATCAGTAACACAAATAAGGGGGAGAGCATTAAGATCAGCTTTACCAGTGGTAAGCTCAGAGTAGAGCATAGTCAAGAACATAGCATTGTCAATACCATCTGACATGGCAAGGGTTTCTGCTGCCAGCGTACTTCTAACCACACGTCTGATTTTCTTAGACTGCCAAAACAGGGGAGAGAATTTTCCTGTTTTTGCCATGAGAGCAATTAAAGCCCCTCCCTGTGTACCTCCATCTGGAAGATTGCCCAGTGAAGCATCACTGAAGACCACCAAACCCAAATCATCACTGTTGCCCAAGTGTTGAAACTTAAGTGTGACCTTCTCTGACTTAAGTTTACGGATCACTTTGTTCACTTCATGTATGGACTGAACAGTAGCATTCTTAATGTTGGCTGCTAAGCTACATGTGTCAAACATTACATCTGGTCTTGTCTGTTTAGCAACCCACAGAATTTGTCCTATTTTGGACCTGAGTTGTTCTCTTTCTTTCTCGTTTAGTGGAGCCTCTCTCTGTACAGCACGTGCTGCTTGTAAGTGAACTGGTTGTAGGTTTTCAATGTAACTGTGCTGATGCACCTGCACTACACCACCCACAGTTGCAATGTCCATCCCCACGTATGAAAAACTGCCATGCTCTTCACGACCCACGTGAAATGCAGATTTAAGTACAGGGATGACGTTAGTTACAAAGTGCTCTGAACCTGCCCAAAAAAAATCATCCACATGGCATGCCAGTACTCCTGTCACCTCAGACTGCTCATTCTGCCAATAAAACACTGCAGGATCAACCCGTGACATTTTACCACCACTGTTCAGCATGAGTTCTTTGACCTTGTTGTACCAGTAGAGGGAAGCGTCTGCAAGTCCATACACACATTTCTTTAGTTTCCACAATGCATTGTTCACGCCTGCTTCTGGTGGAGGACGAATGTAAATGTCTCTTGAGAGTTCCATTCCCTGCAAAAAGGCAGACTTAATATCCATAGAATTTACTTTCCACTTGTTTTGACAAATAACAGCTAACAGCAGCCTGAGTGACTCTGATGCACATGTGGGAGAATCTTTTTGTAATTCATGATTATTGACTTCTTCAAATCCTCTTGCCACAAGGCGAGCTTTGGGAACAATACCATTAGAAGTCTCCTTCAACGTACAGACCCATCTAGTAGAAATACATTTCTGACCCCTGTCTGTGACCTCTTCGTAAACATTATTATTTTGCCAGTTTTCAATCTCTTGCTGTTTAGCAGCATCAAAAGAGATGTCTTTGGTAATGAGTACATCAGCATCAGTGTTATCACATTCAGTGAGAAGATCATCAACTTGTGACATGTCTAAAGCTTCCTTTTGGCCCTCGCTGCCATTTGGTTCAAGATACTGCACATTGTACCAGTTTTTATATTGCCCTTTTGCTTTTCCTGCTCTGCTTAAAACTCTGGCAGTGTGCTTAGTACCATCATCTCTGTTTGTAAACGTCACTGTCTGACCTATTCTCAGCTTGACAGCAGTGAAACTCACTGTATTAGTAGCATCACTCTCTGTCTCATTACTTTGTCTCATGTCTTCTCTTTCATCTGTTTCTGTGTTTTCAGGGATTTGCACGTTTCCATTAACACTCATTTCATCATCTGAATTCTCTGACACATCCGTGTGTATTACATTTTCCTTTTCTTTACTATTTTCAGGAATATCAGGTAGTCCAGGTTTATCCTCATCCTGTGCATTGACTTTATTCAGCCTGGACTGGTGTACTCTGACAAGAATCCCACCATGTCTGATAAACACTACAGAGCCATCCTGACCGATAACTACAGCAGGGCCTTTCCACTCTGTACTGTCTGCTCGTTTGTAGTACACTCTGTCTCCTGTCTCATACTTTTCATCTGTAGGCCTGACCTGCTTTCGTAAAGCTCTTCTTATTCTTTCTGAGCATTCCACCTCCGTGAATGCTCTTCTGGATGCATGCAATGCTGCTAGGTGCTGTCCTACTCTAGTACTCATAGAAGTGCTCTCTAGAGCAGGCAGTTTATCAACCAAAACTGAGGGAAGATTAGGACTGTGACCAAACACAAGCTGGTGTGGACTATAACCATGCACATTGATCATACTGTTTTTGGCCATTAGAGCCCAGTCTAGAGCAGTCTGCCAGCCACACCCGTTTTCCCTTTTCACCTTCAGGAGGATCTCAGTCAGTGTCATGTTGTGTCTCTCCAGCAGCCCGTTGCTCCAAGGACTGTATCCCGCTGTAGTCTTCATCTCAGTGTTGAATTTTTCTGCCATCTCTCTCAACTCCTCGTTGTTGAACTCGCCACCGTTGTCTGTGTATATTCGTTTGGGGGCACCATGAACACTTATCCACGAGTGAATGAAGGAGTTGACGATCTCCGAGGCTTTCTTTGTTCTCACAATGTTTCCAGCACTGAAGCGTGTGAAGTGGTCGATGATGTGGAGGTACCATACGCCAGGTTCCAGCTCATGTAGATCCATTGCCACCGTCTCATTGTACTCTGAGGCTAAAGGCAAACCAACAGCAGGCCTGGGCTTGGTCCTGCTATATCTTTGACATACCTCACAGTCACGGATGATCTCTTGCAGAATAACTGGACAGTCTTTGTCAGTATTTCCAGAGCTGAGGATGAGCCTCTGCAGCCGGTCTGCGGAGGCGTGGCCAAACTGCTTGTGGAGCTTCAGGAGAACTTTACGCTTCTCTTTTGCAGACATCTCTGCTGTAACGACAAGGATTTCACTTTCATTGGTGTTCGCTTCAGTATTATCATCTCTAATGTCAACACAATAGTGTCCCGAGCTAGTGAGCTCAAGAGGCACTGGTTGCTTGAACATGACAACTCTGTCATTCTCCATGTCTAAAACAGTTCCTGCTCTCTTTAGAGACATTTTGCTCAGCAGTAAAGGAATATCAACAGGAACAACTTCCGTTTCAATGTGACATTTTGTTTGTCCGATCTTAGCAGGAAGCTTCACCTTTCTGTTGGATTGTACCATCTGACCGTCACCAAATCTGAAAGGTCTGCTGCTTGAAGATTCTGTTTGCAGCAGTTTGTTTATTTGGCTTTGGCTCAGGTCTTTCATGTAACTATCCAGCCACTTCTCACCACAAACTGTACGTGTGCATGCAGTGTCAATGATAGCTGATCCCAGTGATTCAGTTAGAAATATCTCAGAGTCCGTCATGACTTTTGTAAATAGTGTAATGTTACACTCTTCCACATCTTCTGTTAGCTTTACTTCATTTCTCCGATGAGGACAGTCTTTGGCCCAATGGTACGTGCTCTGACAAATGACGCATTTTGTTCTCTTACCATATTTGTCGAGTGGGTTTGTACCTTGCTGTGGCTGCCGCTGTCTGCTCTGTGACGGGCCGCTGTTCCATCTGAATTTGCCCGATGGCCTTTGCTCCGTGAAAAACGCCGCATCTTGAGTCTCGCTGCCGCCGCTTGCTCCACTGGTTTTTCCTCCGAAAATCCGCTTCAGCGCTGACTTCATGGATGCGAATGTCAGATCCGTGCACGCTGTAAGTGCTAGCTGCCTACTCTTCTCCTCGAGACAAGCCGTGTCCAGGAGTTTAAACGCTAACACAGCGTCAGGCAGGGTCATGTTGTATTTCTTCATCCGGTTGTATCTTTGCTCAAAGTCTATAATGTAGTCCGTCATGGACACCGCACTGTCTTTGGAAATCGAGTCGAAATGAGAGTATGCTTCATAAGCGCGGTCTTTTTCTTCTCTCAAGAATATCGCGTCCAGCTTAGCTAGCAAGGTTTCCATACCGTCATCTTTGTTTAGATCGTTCGCGGGTATTTCCAAAGCGGTCTCTCTGGCTCGCCCCTCGAGCCCCAGCACCACCGCGAGTGCCTGCTTCTTCTTTTCTAAGTCCGTAACAAGTCTCCACATGCTAACTTCATTTTTCCAGCACTCGTATGGTCGAGCTTCATCAAGCTTAGGCGGTACTCTGTAGTTGGAAACCATCCTCTGCTACCATTGAAAATAGCCAAAAATACAACGAAGTTCCACAGAAAGTTTTTTTATTACTCCACACTCTATTCTCCCGCAAATACCACAGAAGAACCAACAAGTCTCGCCGACTCACGCGATAATACATTCTTGTAGACTCTCGCGATAATACATTCACTCGCACATGAAGTTAACACACTGCGTTTCCTTTCTCAACTGTTTACATTCACTTAAAACATAACTGACTGTGTTCACGTGAATTCTCACCAAGACTGCCATTTTGACATTATTTAGTGTGTATTTGAATGTTTAAGCACAATAAGCAGCTAAAAAGTACTCAATTTAGTACTGAGAGGCGGATTTATGTGCCACGCTCTGGTTGTGAGCGCAAAATCTGCGGGATTGAGTGAGTGAGGAGAGGCGGGTGTATGTGTCAGCTCAAGATGAGAGAGCGAGAAAGTGAGTAAAATGAGTATTGGAAGTGTTTCTGATATTTCAGTGTCAAAAGAATCTGTATTTTTGACAACACTCCATTGCACTTAGTTTATTATTTCAGATGCCTTTTTAAAAGACTACAATTGAAAAATGTATAGGCTATAATATATAAAATTCAACCCGGCAAAGTGGCTAGTAGCAGTGACTTACACACCACTCCTGAAATCCTTCCGCATTTGGCGGGTTGCCGAATGTTGATGTCAAGCCCTGCTAACATGAACTGTTGATGAAACACATGGACACTGATCCTGATGAATAGAATGAACATGCAAATCCTTCCCAGGAAGTCAAGACAGTGCGTTTTTCTCAGGCACTCTTTACTTAAACTGCGGCCTAGTCCACACGGACATTTTTTATAACCGGAGTTTTTCCTCCTGCGTTTAAAAAAAAATCCGGTCCACACATGCTCGGTTTAAAAGAAATCTCCGCCTACATGAAAACGCAAAAACACGCTATCACGTGCTGTCAAGAGCATGTCACACCAGCAGGCGGCGATATAACCCTAATCGTAAAGCCACGTCGGCCAATCAGAAGCCTGAATCAGAAGCAAAAACCCCGGTTTTACTGTCTACACGACAACACTGCAACCGGCGTTTCTGAAAATCCTCACCCTGGCAGGGGTTTCAGTGACCTGATACTGCGTTTCCATGTGGACGAACGGCCGAACCGCGGAAAAAAAGTCACGGTTATAAAAATACCTGTGTCCGTGTGGACAAGGCCTGCATCTGACTGAAGAGTCAACGGCTTTTACACATGTCTTTCAAAATAAAAGTCCCGCATTACTAAAACATTTGGAATTACGTTTGTTGTTGTTTCTTTGACCGCACACTCCAAGACCCACTTTTGGGGTGAGACCCACCGGTCGAGAAACGCTGCTTTATTACACCAATAAAGACTGTATTAAAACACTGACTGATCGCTGTGTCCTCTGTCAACCGCTAGGTGGATGACATCAGACAGGACCTGAGTCTGAAGCAGACGGAGGAGGTGGACCGGCGGAAGCGGATTGGACACACGCAGCTCATGATCCGAGACCTGCAGAAGGAGCTGCAGAACATGAACAGCATGGAGGACGTCACGCCTCAGATCGAGGCTGTGAACGCAGAGCTGAGGACCATCCAGGATGAAAAAGCCAAACTGGAGAGCGAGAGTTTGGACCTGCGCAGAGATAAAGACGAAGCTTTTGGAGAATTAATGCGTAATGCTTGATAGCACAAAAAAACATACAAATGTGTTGTATAAACAGGACATTTTGCAGTTATAATGGTGTTATATCTTTGCCTGTTGTGGAGAAACCACTCAAATTTAGCATATCAATTCTATCAGTTCATGGTACTAAGTCGTGTACTCATTTTTAGTTTGTTGGTTGTTGTTTTGAAGGTTTGCAGAATCATCTGAGGAGTCTGGAGGACATGATGAAGGTGAAAGAGGATAAGCTGCGCAACCGTTTCCGTGACACGTACACGGCCGTCAAGTGGCTGAGGGATAACCGTCAGCGTTTTGAAGGCAATGTCCACGAGCCCATGATGCTGGTGGTGAGAGCACAGCGGCTCATTCACTCGCTGTTTTCTGGACATGGCTGTCCAAGCAGATTAGTTTGATGTTCTCGCAATTTTTTTTTTGCCAGATAAATGTCCGTGATGCTCGGCACGCAAAATACATTGAGAGTCACATCCCTCTAAACGACTTAAGAGCCTTCGTCTTTCAGAGACAGCAGGACATGGAGAGGTTCATGGCAGAGGTGAGAAGCTCCGCATGTAGTACTTGAAGAAGCTGACACAATGAGTATCTTTTTTTAATGTTTTTTTTTTATTAGGGGTGTGCGATATGACTAATTTTATTTCATGATAACGATATATATCTCACAATATAGTTGTTTTTGCTTTAGATAAGGTTATCTATCATCTTTCATAATTCTTGTCACCATTTTGCATATGACAAAAAACGAATACTAGCCTAAGTAAAAGAAAAAAAACAACAACTCAAGCTTACTGAAGACGAGTACACAGTGATAAAGAATGAGCAAAGAAAACAAACTACAGTAGAACAAAGACACAAATGAAATGGACCAACCTGAAAAACTTTAAGCACTAGAAATGCTACATAAAATGTATAATCAAATGTATAAAAAACAATGCATGGTCTTTACTGTGTAAATTAAAAATACATTTACTCTTATTAAAGTGATTCAGTCAAGAGCAGTGAGAGATTTTCTCTCTTTTGTTTTTGTTTGATTAACATTATTAACGACAGCAGGGACATTTGGATGCTGTCACTTTAAGACCAACAAGTCCAAAATCTCGTACCGATTGACAAATTTCTACGAGTTAATCGTGTCAATCGTGTCTACAACAAATGGTCAGTGGAGGAAAAAATGGTGATTGCTCACCATGAACAATTTTCTGTTCATTTTATATGAAGTTTGTAAATGTTTGAAACCCTGTTACCAAAATTTACCATGTCTATTTGCAGTTAAAAGCCTTAATTTATGTGATATGAATTGACACAATTGATGTTATTTTCTATCAATAAACATAAAATAATATGATGCAATAAAATAATAGCATAATAAATATCTATAATAGATGTAAGTGAAGTAAAATCAGTAAGATGTGTCATGTTTTCTCAGGTGCGAGACACACAGAAGCTACGAGTCAACAGTGTCATCGCTCCAGCTGAGTCCTGCTCGACCAGAGCACCATCACGACCCCTCGAGACTCTAGAGTAACACCTTCTTCTTGACCTGCTGTACTAATACATCTTATTCAGCTCATTTTTAGCTTATGTATTTATGCATTTTATTTTTTTGGCAGGCAGTATGGCTTCTTCTCGTACTTGCGTGAGCTGTTTGATGCTCCTGAGGAAGTCATGAGTTACTTGTGCCATCAGTACAAAGTCAATGATGTACCTGTAGGAACAGAGAAGACCAAGAACATGATCGAGAAGGTGGGTCCTCCTTCATTCAGCTGGGACGCTGCCTAAAACTCTTAAACACATCATGTATTTGGGGGGCCTATGGTTTCAGTGTTGTAGAAAATGTGGATAGCATCGCAGAATTTACTGTTAAATTTCAGCCAATTTTGGATAAATCTAAAGTAGGACTGTACACTTATTATTGACTAGCATCTAAATATTAAAGCTCAAAAGCAATTGAATCAGAAGTCTGCATGTGTCTGTGTGAATGAGCACCACAGTTTCTACACACTACACACACACTGAAGCATTTTCAGCATGTTTTCAGCCAGCGTCTGCCATCTCACTATATGGGGGCGTGAACACATGAACATAATACATTTGTTTTAAATTATAAAGCAGAATCTCGAAAAGGTAAAAGCGATAGCACAGAATTTCAGATTTGTTTTGTTACAATTATTAAATCGTTAAAGTTTTAATTGAGTTGACATGCATTCTGATTATTAAATGAAAATTGATTAAACAATTAAAATGGAAAACACGGAATTTAGGAAAAATGAAACTAAATTCATATGGTCCTTCAATGACTATTAAACATATTTTACTGGACTGCAATGTTTTTAATGTAAATGGACAACGGTTTTATTCAGAAATGTGTTTGTATTTAAAAGATTATGTATTTAAAAAAGTATCACCTGAAAGTATTTTAGAATTGTCTTATATAGTTTTTTGTTAGTTGTATGAATTATGTTGTTTTTGCTAATGAAAATAGCCTTGTTGCTGACATAAACAAATAAACATTCTTTTGCAGGTGATCAAAGAGGTTCAGTTGAGGATGATCTACACAGCGGAGGAGAAGTACACCGTGAAGAGGTCCTTCTACTCTAATAACGTGGTCTCCAGTAACTCGGCCCTGCGGCCCTCACAGTTCCTCACCACAGCCGTGGATGCGGACGAGAGACGCCACCTGGAGGAGCAGATGAGAGTGAGAGAGGGAATATTCCACAAAGCGCATAGATTCTAGCCTGGAAATCCAGACCTAAATCTAAAAGATTAATGGTCTGGCGTTGACTAATGAAAATCGGCCAGCTCGAGGGGCGGCACCAAGCGTGCATTTGAAAATCTCACTGCACGCAATTGGATAACACTACGACCAATCACAACAATAAACCCCATACGCTTAGCTACCAGCGGAGCTAACTGGTATATTAGACTCTTACCGTATCCGGTCGGCAAAACAGCAAAAACGCCCTTCTTGCAAAGGAACGATTCGAGCGCCGTCTTCTGTTCCTCTTTTAGATAAAAAGCCAAGTCTAACTCGTTCATTGTAGCGGCCAAAGCTGTTTCAAACAACTGGTGTTCATCCATAGCCATCTTGCAATGTTTACTAATGACTTAGACGTCACAGCGCTGTCGTCATCTCGCCTCTGGCCCGCCTATATCAGATAACCCGATGTGATTGGTGCAGCTCAGATCGAGGGGCATATTTAATGAGCATCATTATTCGACACCAGAGTAACTCGCTGAGCAAATTCAACTTGTGCTCTCGCGAGAACTCTGGATTTCCAGGGTACATAGATTCTAAAAATGTGCATTAAAAACTGTGCTTAATTCAGGTGGATATATATTTTTATATCAGATAAGAAGACATAAGTATGATAGAAAAACCTTCACTGAATAAATCCCTCGATGTGCAACAAAAAAAACTCATGTGATTTTGCCTCAACAGTGGATGTGATTGGATAATGACTAACCAGCGGACCAATCGCATCACAGCATCTCAAATGTTGGTTTGGTGGTTCTGAAATGCCTGAGCCAAAGTCTGTCATCAGAATGATTTGGTTTAATTCCCTCCCAGAAGCGTCTCGCATGATTGTGTTCCCAAACACCAGCATCCGAATGCAAGAGAACATGACATGCGTTTATATTGTTTATATCCGTCTATGCGCTCTGAGACGCAACTCATTTATGATGAAGGAAAAAAGAGCCACAGTTTCTTCCCAGATTGCAGCAGCTTACATTTTTATTACAGATATTTTGCGCCAATTTCCCAGGAAGTGACGATTTTGTTCTCTTGAACACATGGGATGGAATCATTGCTTTATTCACAATTAATTTTTTAATGCGATATTCTGATTTTGCGTATAAGTTAAGTCTACCACTTTGATAGTAGAAACAGCTCTTGTCACCACTGATTTAAACGCTGCAGCAGATTGGAAGATATATTGATTTACTTGGTTAAATCATTAAGAAATAGCTTTAGGGGGCTGTAAAATATTGTACGCTTCTTTAAAAGCTGATTATTATTATTATTTAATTTTTTTCAGCTCCACTTTTTGAATGTACTGTGTGATTTGACATCTCGTTGACAGGCAGCAGACCAGCAGGTGCGGAGTATTGATGAACGGATGGCAGCCATTCGTGAGCAACAGGCTCGACTAGAGCGGCGTGATAATGAGCTGCGTGCTAAGAAGAAGAAGCTGTCTGAGCTGAAAGGCAAGAAGAGACAACTGGAGCAGAAAATCAGTACAAAACAGGACAGGTACCTTCTGCCCATCCGTGCGTTTCATTTCATATTATTGCTAAGGCAAGCGTCTCATTGCTACTGCTCAAACTTTGGGTGAAGGGTTTGTTCAGATCAAACTTTCTCATCCCACACTCTGTAACAGACATGAACGATACCTTCTTTACTTTTGTCTTTTTCTCTCTGTGTAGTTTGAGGCAGATGGAGCAAAGTGAGATCAACTTGGAGACAGTTGAACAGGAAACGAATGCCAAGATCGCTGCTGTAAACAACAAGAAAGTGGCCATAATGGAGGAGTATTTGAGTCACATGCAGGTGTGTTTGTGCTCTCTGCATGTTGGTTTCTACTCTCAGGTGTTCTTTGTCTCATGACTGTGTGTGTGTGTGTAGACGAAGGCCAAGTTGAGTATGGAGAAGGTGTACTTGGCTCTCCAGAGCGCAGGTCTCTCCGCTGAGAAAACCAAACTTGAGACGGACTGCAGGGAAGGCTCATCTGAACTCAAGCAGGCAGAGGTCAGACCCGTCTCTTCCACCCACATGTGATGTTGAACAAATAAATTAAATGACTCTTTATAATCCCATTTCAGTTATTATACAAATATAATATATTATTGCATTAATATACTTGTTAATATAAGAGAAGTTATTATATTAACTCAATAACTTT
Organism: Scardinius erythrophthalmus; assembly: GCF_964197995.2. NCBI lineage: Eukaryota > Metazoa > Chordata > Actinopteri > Cypriniformes > Leuciscidae > Scardinius > Scardinius erythrophthalmus. The sequence continues at coordinate 7,787,314 of NC_138243.1, read as the reverse complement.
ATTTATTTTGTAATATTCTATCTATTTTAAAGGTGACTTGATATTAATTTCAATTCGTACAAATACAAAGAATGTGTTTTTCCATTGCACTGTGACACTGCTCCATTGTTTTTATGCCATAATGGACGTGTTTGACCGTTGCGCTCACGTCTTCTGTGCTCGGGTTAAAAGAATTTCAACTTTTAAAAAACGTCTCAAAGTTTTTAACCACAAAACATGTTGTGTAAATGGCCCACTATTATTCAGGTAGAGAATTTGAATTATTGAGGATAATAGAGTATATTTTAAGGATGCACGATATTTCGGCCACCATATCGGTTCATAGCTGATATTTGTTCATTTTTCATGTAATCGTTATCGGCCCGATAAGAAAATTTGGCAGATATATTAAAGCCGATAAATAATGGATTATTTGGCGCACTGTTCGCTGTGATGGTTCTGAATTGCTTGAAATATGATTGGAATCACTTCAAAAAAAGAAAATACAGTAAAGTGCAACATGTGAAGTGCAAGTCTGTCATATAGGCTACTTAAAATTACGAGAACATCATTATAATTGTGTGCTTGGGACATGGATTTTAATGGTGAGACTTTTGTTTTTGGAATCAGGCTCTCAAAAGATATATCATAATTTGGATTTAGATTTATCGGCCAATATATCGGTTATCGGTATAGCTTTCAAAGTAAAGAGTTATCGGTATCGGCCAACATTTTCATATTGTGCATTCCTAGTAAATTTTCATTTCGTTAATGAAAACTTCCTGACCCACCGATGAATGGTGCCCAGTAAGACCCCAGAACGTGTGTCTGTGTGTCGGCACAGGTGGCGTATAAAAAGCTGGACCAGATAAAGAACAATCTGCTGAACACATGCAAGACCCTGATGAGGAGGGTCGGCGAGATCTGTAACATGATCCCTGGAGAGACGGCGGTCCCAGAGGAACTACATACAGTGAGCTCGGTCTACCTCAGACATCTGTCCTCCGTTCTGTGTTTAACTCATTATTTTACAACATTATGTGTGTGTGGTTTCCCTCCAGGCCTTCAAACAGTTGCCTGATACACTGGATGAGATTGATGCCATGTTGAATGAAGAGAAGACCAGAGCGGAGTGCTTCACCGGCCTCAGTGATGCTGTGAGAACAACTACACATCAGCTCATTCACACTTTGCCTAACCTCTGCCTTTACTAACCAGTCCTAACTTCAACTCACACTGGAAGTCTTGAAAAGAGGAACCATTCTGAATAAGAATAGTTTCTTGATTTCCAACTTGACACATGTGATGCCTTAAAGAGCTCCAAGTTTAGCTTGAGTAATATTTTCCTCAATATTTGACCGTTTGGGGATCGATGTCCTCTGATACCCATGTCCATCTTGCAAATGAACAGAATGTCAATTCCAAATTGTTCTTGCAGCCTGACTGATTGAAAATATGCCATTTCTGATGCCAATTTTTCCCCCCAAATGCATCTCAGTTGCTATAATTAAATTGTATAAGCATATTATCTAATGGTTGACCAATTGATCACCAAGGCGAATATATAGAGTGCAACAGTCGGATTCTGGAAGTTAAAAACTATTATTCATTTTCTCCTTGGGGAAATTGATTTTTAATGATAACTTTAATAAGACCTACTGTGAGCTTACGAGGTTGTTAATCGATGGAATTTACTTTAACGTTATTTTAACATCATTGTTTAACAGCAAAATTTGTGCTGAAAAACTACATTACCCATGATGCTGCACTGCAAATGACAATCTAGTCTCCATATGCCCTCAAAATACTTAAAACATTTTTAAATGATTAGTTTTATATTCTCCATTGTTTGTAATCTGATTATGCTGTTCGCAAGGCTTCATGGGATTGTAGTTCTTTCCTTCACTAAATCTGTTTACGAACACAATCTTGTATTTTTGTCAGATTTTCAAATACCTTTTTGCTTCAAATCAAAGTTTGTAATGTGATTCTCCTCGTAGCTGATTGGCTAGGCTTATAATGCTTTAACAATTTTTCTTTTTAAATCCCTATGGATTTTGCAGAACCACCGGCGCTGATTTATTTTTTTTTGGTCGGTGTGTCAAAAGAGAGACTTTTATTTTGAAAGTGCTGAGAACCAATGCCTGATCTCCCATTCTCCTTCATTAGTTTACCGTCTTTGTTTGACAGATCTGATTAATAAATGATTAGACAGTGCTGTTAAACAGAACGTAAACGGTATACAAATAAATATTTGTCTTTCTATTAAGTAATTAACCGGCAAACAATATAATACTTTCTAATCCACTGTGCATCCAGCAAATACACATTTATATGACTGAAACAAGTCTTTGAATACCTGATAATTATTTAATTCCGTGAACCTTGCGAACTTTAACGAATCCAGCTGTCAGATCCTCTGAAGTGTGCATTTCAGTCAAACCTCTCTGATGCATTTCATTGGCCAGTTTCTCATTCTGAGTGTAGTTTTCCATAGCGACCCACTTGCTAGCTGGAGTTAGCAGCATAAATACTTCTATATAGTCAATTCTAATGAAGATGAAGAGGAGAAGGGCTGCTTGTTCGTTCCTGCCCTGTTTGATGCGCTGCCGGTCTTGACCCTCAGGTGGTGGAGGAGTATAACCGACGCGAGCAGGAGATTCAGAACTTGGAGAAGGAGCTGGACGACAAGACCAACGCTCTGACCACTTACCGTCGAAACATCGCTGAGGTGCGTCCCACCTCACACAGAGACCCTCGTCATGCAGACAGATGAAGAGTAACCAAACTCTGATGTGTTTCCCAGGCGAAAGAGCGCTGGCTGAACCCTCTGAAGCTGCTGGTGGATCAGATCAACGAGCGCTTCAGTGATTTCTTCCGCTCGATGCAGTGCGCTGGAGAGGTGGATCTGCACTCCGAGAATGAGGTGAGACTCGTTCTCCTGCTCTCTTTGTGTTAGCAAAGTTTCCTTTCTTTGATCGTTTTGAAAGCCGCCTTCTCAACTTGTTCTGCAAACATATCGCAGCTTTAAGCAACATAACACGGGGTGTCAGACTCTAGCAAACGTAGCATTGTGAACGTGTGTTTCAGGAGGAGTATGACAAGTACGGCATCCGCATCCAGGTGAAGTTTCGCAGTAACGCGCAGATGCACGAGCTCACGCCTCACCATCAGAGCGGAGGAGAGCGCAGTGTGTCCACCATGCTGTACCTCATGGCCCTGCAGGAGCTCAACCGCTGCCCCTTCAGAGTGGTGGACGAGATCAACCAGGTCAACCACCTCACGACTTACATGCTCTTTCAGATAGACCTCGTGCTCCAGACAAACCAGCGCACACACATCCCCAGAGTTTTGTATATATCATCGCCGTCGAAGCGGATTTACTTATTGTAGAGTTTATGAAAGTTATAACGATGAGCATTGTAATGTTTGAAGCGGATGCCATAACTAATGTCAGTAGACCAGGAAGATTTTAAACGAGCCGTTCATTCATAAATCTGTAAGATCGTTCCTTCATGCTGTGGAAATACAAACCAGAAGACAACGAGCGCAGCGCTGAAAAGGGGCGGGGCTACGTAAGATCTACAGGTGTCTGATGAGAAACGTGCATCAGTCGTTGAATCAGGTCTCAGGGTATTATAGTAACTAAAAAGAAAACTATTTAAAAAATGTCTTGCATTCAGACTTGTTTTATTCCAGCTAATTCCCAAAGCAACATTTCTCATTTCTATTTAGTTTAACTTGATGTACTAAAACAACTAAAAATAAAATCAATTCAAACTATTAATAAAAACTATAGTGGGATCTCAATAATACTAAGATAACACTGGTGTCAGTCCAGTATCGTTGAGTAAGGGATAATGTTCATCCAGCCGGTTGTTATCCCAGAATAAACCCCGACAGGGTGATCCTGCTTCAGTCTGAAGAACAACCCGCTGGATGAACATTATACATTATCCTGCATATTATACGGCTATTGCCACATGAGTAAATATTCAAGTCAAAATATCTTTATTAGCTCTTTAAACGCAAAGCTTCCACGTTCAAACTAGACGGACATTTAAGAGATACGGTTCAGTCATACCACTTATTACACAGTGTTTCGCCACATAAATAATAATGGGGATATTGATCTGAGATGAAACTGATTTAAAATCGTTCCTGTTTGTTATAATCCATTGCAGTGTGCAAAACAATAGACTCAAAATGGCAGCAGCAGCGTTTGAATGAAACGAGAGAGCGAGGCCACCATACCGCATGACATGTTAAAATAACTCTACACGAAATGTTGATTTGACTGAGTTATGAGTTGACTGAATATTTTATTAGCTCACCAAACGCAAAACTACAACAAGGAAAACCCGTTCCCAGCAAGAGGGGAATCACATACCACCAATCAGAATCAAGTATTCCACAGAGCCGTGTAATGATGTTTAATAATTAATGACGTAAATGTTTCTTTAGTGTTTTCAGTTTTGGTTTAATAACTCAGTTTGGTGTCCGCTTCATTGTTGCTAATCCGTATGAAATCAGTCACCTTAGTAGAAGAACATCTAGTGCAGTTGTGGTATTATGTTTCTCCGTTCCTCGGGTGGAGTGTGTGTGACTCGTGTGTGTGTGTGACTTGTGTGTGTGTGCAGGGGATGGACCCTGTCAACGAGAGGCGAGTGTTTGACATTGTGGTGAGAAGCGCGTGCGGTGTGAACACGTCTCAGTATTTCTTCATCACTCCTAAGGTGGGTTTCCTGAATACGGTTGTGTGTGACATGTACACTGATGTGCGTGTGTAACTGTGTGTGTGTGTGTGTGTGTGTGTGTGTGTGTAGCTCCTGCAGAACCTGCAGTACGCGGAGCAGATGACCATCCTCTGTGTTCACAATGGACCGCACATGCTGCAGCCGAACAAGTGGAGAGAGAAGGACTTCCTGCGACGCGCCCGACGCACCAGACGCAGACAGGTCTCCTGAACCGCCGGATGTGCAGCTCGAGCTCTCGTTCCGTCACACGTTCATGTGCTGTTGAGCGCCTGAGTCCTGATGAAAGGGTTTCTGTTCTAATGTAATAAATGCAAACCAGCAAATGTCTAGCGTATTCTCACCGATCACTGCTATTATTATTATTATTGCTCATATTTAGTAACCGCCATCCAAAATAACTAGAAATGCCAAATTGTGCCCCTCCTCCACAGCCCAATATTTGACATTTGAATTTTTGACAAAAAGTTGAGGCTGGTCATAATTATTGAGCCGGCCAATCATATCAAAGGCGGCGAGACTTTACTGATACCAACATGAAGCGCGTCACTGCAGATTTTATCGGTGAAGGAGTGAGAAGATGTAGTTTGTTTTACGATAGAAATGTTACATTTTGCCATTGTTAATTGAGTCGTTTATGTGATTTATTTAATTGCTCAATAGTGTATATTAAAGCATTGTTTTCATTTTCAGCAGATGAATCAGATTGAATGTTCTGTTTCAAAATGATATCATTTGCAAACAGTTCAAACTGATTAAAAATCTTGTTCTTGTACGGTTCTTTATTTCTGAACATTCCTTCAAGACAGAGTTTCCGTACTAAATCCAATGGTTGGATGAGTTGCTGGGTCATCAGTTTCACTGTACGTCACTCCGCTTGTTCGACTGCTGGCTTTCACTGTATTTCTGCAGTTAACAGAGACCGTCTTTGAGCGAGACATTGAATCATTCACTCAAAAACACTGAGGAAGCGCACGTCGTGTGTAATGAAGCCTTGCTGGTGCGTAGCATTGTACCTAATAATGTTTGCTTTGTGAAGCGCCTTTATATCGTAAAAAAATTTAATTTAAGCTTGTACAACATATCCCTCTAATGGTCAAAATAAATAACATGTAACATTTATTTATAAAGTAGTAAAACACTTCACACATCTTATATTCCACTTATGCTGATGCAGGGCTAGTTCAGTTAGTCATTCTGATTGGGCAATGGCTGGTTTTGTTACAGATCTGGCAACCCTTTTTAACCCAAAGCCCTTTCATGTTATTTTGCACAAATAAATCTTATAATGAACAACTTACCACACCAGTACAGTACAAAACAGTTCAGGACACATTTTAATGATATCTCTGTACATAATTTTATTTACATGATACAATTTCGCAGTAATGTCGGATAACAAGATTATATGCGCAATACATATAATAAATAAAGATGGTTTGTACAAACTTGCATAACTAAAATCAAAATCAGAACAGAAGGTTAGTTGTACTGTGTAAACTGACGAAGCTCTAAAATAAAACAGTGCTGTGCAGCCAGACCCAAAAACAGGAGACGGACTGAGCCTCGGATTAAAGATGGCGTTCACCGAGTAGACTATAGTCACACACTGACTCACAACACTCAAGCACACTCAAAGGGCTGATTAAATGACACTAAACAATACCATTAATTTCTTACCTGAATTTAACACTCAATACCCACTGAATAGATCAATCACACACGAGAAAGGTGAAGTAGAGGAAAAAAAAGAAATGGACTTCTAGTATGCTGTATTTCACTATCCATGCAAAACACCCACTTATACTCAAGCCTCTGAACAAGCCCAGGAACCACGTGTTCATCAACTGGTGTCACATTACAACTCAACTGAAGGAAAAACATAAATCAAATAAATTTCACGTAAAGGGTCAGGTGGGAGAATCGATATAGTTGTGTGTTAGTAGCCATGTCTCACCACATCCATTGTGGACACTGGTGTCATGGGCGCTCAAAACTGATCATGAAGTATTCTGGTCTGGCTGCATGAAACCATCGCAACTGGATTACATATTTTTCACAAAGTCTGTCAATAATTAAGAAAAACAAAAAATCTTTTGAACATGAAAGAGAAAACCAGCATCACTCCAATAGCTCATTAACTGACTGACGCTCAAGCAGAAAGTGGTTGATAAATGTGGAAAGGCTGACTCTTAACGGGAGGGCGAAACGTTCGACCCGGAGGAAACAGAAGAGCGTCCATTTGCTACATGAGCCAGCCATGCACTGTTGCTCTGACGGCGCTCGGGCCAGAGCCGTAACAGTCTTCAGAGAGTCCAGGACACACCATCACAGACAGCCAGCCTTAACACAACAATCAGATCCAGGACACTCAGAAACACACACGTCTCCGGAGTCACACCTGTCAGAGACTGTTTTTGTTCTTTTTCCTCTCGTTTGTTTTAACTTGAAGCTCATATACCAACAGAAAGCAAAAGAAAGATGGAAACAAAGTGATCACTCATGCATTGGCTTAGAAACAAGATTCTTTCCCATACTGTAATTTAAAAAAAACTAGTCTTTAGAATCACAGGTCAAAGTGCGAGTCCTTTTATCTGATCTCTCGCAGAGTCGAGGTGAAGACGGCGGGCGGGGGGGGTTTATATTCTCTGAATCTTATCGGCGACCACGACGGGGTTCTCCTTGCGGATCTTGGCGGCAGCCTCTGCCTTGTAGTCGTAGGGGCAGTTGTGCTTGTCCGAGTAGCGATGAAGTCCACAGAAGAGGTTCCCACAGCGGCAGTCGAACCCTGACAAACGAGACGTCAGCGTCAGAACGAGTGGAGGGAGCGTGTGTGTGTAGGTGTGTGTGGGAACACTCGTAGCTTCTGCTCACCTGTCAGGCCGACCTTCTTGCGGCACATGAAGCATCTGTTCTTCTTGTGTTTGGGGGCTTCGGGCGTCTTGGCCTCGTCCCCGTCGGCCGAGCTCGGGGGTGCAGCGGACGCTGTGGGCTGAGTGACGACTGCAAACACACACACACCAATCAACATCCCGAAAAAACAACTACATGCTGACAGAACATTTATTAGGCATTTTCTGTAACTTTTTGCCTATTTTAAATATTGCAGCTTTCAAACCTCAACGTTTAACCTCAGTTAAACCTGCGCATTGGAAAATTATCAACATTACTTGCGAAGCAAATGATGAGAATCATTTTGACTAAGAACCTCTTTTAGCAATACAACTGAGATGACAGTCAAACAACGCATTTTACACATCTGCATAGCTATTAAATGGATATTGTTTTATTTTTTTTTTATAAATATATTCGGGTATATACGGTAAATCCCTGTATGACATCTGAACTAAGACAAGGTTTTTGTCCTAAAAATAGATAAAGACAATATCTGTGCTCTGATTTCAGCTATACTTGCATGTAAAATTAGAGAAGCAACATAATATCTGTTTAACTGAATTAAAACGCTGCTCCTCTCTGCCGCGCACACAGAGAGAGAGAGAGAGAGAGAGAGAGAGAGAGAGAGAGAGAGAGAGAGAGAGAGAGAGAGAGAGAGAGAGAGAGAGAGAGAGAGAGAGAGAGAGAGAGAGAGAGAGAGAGAGAGAGAGAGAGAGAGAGAGAGAGAGAGAGAGAGAGAGAGAGAGAGAGAGAGAGAGAGAGAGAGAGAGAGAGAGAGAGAGAGAGAGAGAGAGAGAAGAGAGAGAGAGAGAGAGAGAGAGAGAGAGAGAGAGAGAGAGAGAGAGAGAGAGAGAGAGAGAGAGAGAGAGAGAGAGAGAGAGAGAGAGGTGCGCACATGCTGGAAGAGAGAGAATGAATTATCACTGCAATTTTCAAATAATATTTTCTGTTGAAAACTAATTCTTTTTTTTCACAAAAATCTCTTTTTTGTCCCAAAAATAAGTCTGGAAAATGGGAGGGTCGTCTTATATTCAGGGTTGTCTTATATTCGGGTATATACGGTAATCTCAATTAAGTCTCTTATTTGAAGTCAAAACAAACCAATTGCATTATTTAACAGTTTCTTTCCTCTGTTGACCACAAAAGAAGATATTTTGAAGAATATGGGAGACCAAACAGTTGATGGACCGCATTGACTTCCATAGTATCTTTCGTTCCATCAACTGTTTGGTCTCCCATATTCTTCAAAATATCTTCTTTTGTGGTCAACAGAGGAAAGAAACTCATACAGGTTTGAAACACCTTAAGCGAAACGTTCATTTATGGCTGAACTTTCCCTTTAAGGTGCAGGTTCAGGGTTAGCATGCTTCAGTGTTGTGCAAGCAGTCGGCACTGGGATTGGAATGAAATCTTCAGAATTGGCTGCAGAGTGGCGTTTGCAAATGAGAAAACACATTGCTCAAATGAAGCAGTGTTCAAGATAGCACACTAGTCTTAAAGTGCGGTCACATTAGAGATACGCTGCAAACAAAAAAGGTCCATTGCCAATAGTGTAGCGCCGTATGAAGCACTGAGTTTACTTCCAAACCAAGCGGTTTGGCCAATATGGTGAATTCACACGACCAGCCTGAACCCATTGCTAAACCTGCATATTGAAACTGTTTGCGCCTTGTTATAAATGAACCAGAAGCATTAAGCTGTTAGTTTGAACCTATCCAGTGTTAAGACTTTCATGAACTGTTTCAGGGACTCTAAAGCTGCGGTTAGAGCACTTTAAACATGATTCAGCAGAGACACTTCCTCAAGTCTAAAAAAAACAGAAATACCAACCCGGTTCAGGAACTTCTACTTTCGGCGAGCCCACGTCGTCTTCACAGGAAATGCTCATCTCCGTCATCTGTTGTGTGACCGGCAGGGCGGCGGCGCTGTTGGGCGACTCGGCGCTAGCAGCGGAGGAGTGGTTTAGTGTCGCTTCAATGATCTGGATGGCCGAGGCTTCAGAGGTAGGACTGCTGGTGACGCTGCTGGAAGCTGCTGGAAGAGACCTTTAGTGTTAATGAGGAACAATCGATCTTACCGACACGTCCGATTGTCCGTGAAGATGTTCAAAGAGTGGAAACACGTACCCATTGTGCTAATCGGACTGACTCCCCCATTGTTTTGTCTTGTTAAATGCTCTTTGTAACAGACCGAGCACATGCCGCTGGTCCGAGGGTTGCCATAGAAACCGCAGCCGGTGGCACAGAGCATGGGCACGGGGCTTTGATTGGTCTCCTGGGCCATCTCTCTGAAGGTGGGCGATTCCTGCACACAACAAAACACAAGGACCATGAATATGACAGCACGCGTGTGTGAAGAGTGACCCAAAGACTGCGGCTGGCTTCATTAAGAGGATTTACTCCGATAAAGGTGCAGTGTTGCCACGGACGGGAATCAGATTAGGAGTCAGAGGTCAGACGTCCTTTTGGCATCGTTTGGCATGAGCCTCATCTCTGCACGGAATCACTCGATTCAAGCAAACGAAAGCAAAGTGATTTCTGCAAACTCATGCCAAAGATCATTTTACAACCAGACTGACCTGAACACTTCCTGGAAGTCCAAACCCTTAACCAATCCAACCAATAAAATGCTGCATTAAACTATATGGTGTGGTTACATCAGAAAAGGACAGGACTGTCAGTACGAAGATTAATCTGCTATGTAAATACTTTGTGCACAGATTAGCAAAAACACAATCATTAGCACCAAAAGTTTAGTTTTTTTCCTGACACAAACACACATTCATGAGAGAGTCCTAGGTAAGTGGCTCTCAACTTTCACTCTAAGCTCCCCTTTGTCCAAGACAATATTTAAAGGATCTCCTACTTCTGAACAAAGTTCATACATGAATTGAGTGGTTTAGTCAGACTCGATTGCTTTATATGATAAACAGATTGAATTCAGGCTTTTATTCACATATAAACATTGATCAGCGAACATAAACAGCTCAACCGAACCTGCTTGACGAGCGAGAACAGAAGCTCAAACGTGCTGCGTAACAAGAACAAACCTCATTGGTTCTTGCATGTCAAGCGAACATGCTTGAGCTACTGATGTGTTGATGAATGTTTATATGTGGATAAAAGCCTAAATTAAGTCTGTTCATCATATAAAGCGATCGTGTCTCTTCAGAAAATTGACTAAACCACTCAATTCAAATGGATTATGATCTCTTTATGAACGAAGCATCAGACTTCATCAAAACAAGATCATCATTTGTGTTTTCCGAAGATGAACGAAAGTCTTGCGGGTTTGGAACGACAAGAGGACGAGTAATTAATGAAAAAATATATTATAGGCTACAGCACTCATCATCAATGGGCAAGGAAACCCAAGCACGCTCTCAGAAAACACACGAGCCTGATAGGCTTGGCCAGGCTTTTTTTCGTTCTTTCAGGAAATCATTAAGACAAATTATTTCTGTGATGCATTTACTAAAGTGTCGTGAAACCCCGTTTTAATCACTACTCGTTCATACCTCAGATTTGAAAAAGACAAGAAATGGGCGTGTAAAGCTGTGGAGAATGGGACCAGTAAAACACAGACCTACAACACTCATAATACAGACACATGAATATTTAAATGCAAGTGGAGAAAAGACTAGAATACAACAGAGCTGGGCGCACCTTGATGTATGTTAAAAATATAACCCTATGACAACAAACTCACAAAAGTTATCAGTAAAGACTATTAACAACTATCATGAACAAATCGTACAAGTTCTGATAACTTCTTACAAATATCAACACTTTAAACTTTCAAAAGAAACTGGTCTATGAAAAAATGAGGAAGAACATTTAAAATGTCTAATACTATTTTCATTTTGTTTACGTGCACTATCACTGAACAAATGACACACATCAGTTTAACACAGAAGGAATAAAGGCATAGTTACTTTTTTTGTCCATTCTTCTTTGAATTTTCGGTCTACGTCATTGTCTTGTGGGTATCGGAATAATTTGTCATCGCCTTCAGACGCACGGCTGTATCAGTGTCTGTATTCTCACATATATATTGCATCTGCAGTCCTGAGATGTGCGCATTCGCAGTGCTGGTTCATGTTTGGAGCACTAAGACAGTATATGAAATATGTCCATAAAAATATGAACTGCGCTTGCTTCGGTCCGGATATGAACTGTGATCCACATAGCGAGTGTTAAACTGCTCTCATGCGCACGCATTACATATTAAATATATATTTGTAATAAATCCTGACTAGTTCCTCAATATTGACAGGATAAAATCCATGGTTTTTAGGAACAAATCCAATCGTACAAGTGTTTTATGAATCACGGCCAATTTAATGTGGTGCATCTTTATTTAGAGTTTTTAAAGCCTTTTAATTATTCGAGTCATTAAGACTTATCAGGGCCCTGTTTGAGAACCACTGTCCTAGGCTGTTCGTTTGCCATTTTTGTGCTTTATTGGCAACATATTTGCTGAAATCTTTGATACTGCTGTAAAAAGTTTTTCAACTTCACTTTTTTTTTTGTTCTAGTGATTCTGTTTCTTTCTTATTCACTACTGACTATGTCATTAAGTCTACACGCCCACTGTCGTGATTCAGTTCATTAATATTCAGATCTTGGTTCACACAACATGACATCATAACTTACAAAAACAACATTGTGTGAGTGTGAGGTGTTGCACCATTTTAAACAGAAGGGTGCGTTCACACTAAAGCATCTTAAGTGGATCAGAGTCCTGGGGTCTCAAAGCGTGCGTACGCACAAAACGTGGCTGGAAACGTACGTACGCCAGTTCCCACGCAAAGGTTGTGATCTATAAAAAACAAACTTGACGGGAGAATGTGCGCACCTTTAAGCAAACTTTGAGCCGTGCGTACCCACATTCTGGAGACAAAGGGAATTGGCGACACCGACGGTGAGCTAGAGTTAAGTGTCTTTTTGGTCACTTTTAGACAGAAAATCTAAAGAAAATTAAACGTATACAGAATGATAATACAAATATAATTTCACTCACCAAGCCTGTCACTTGAAGCAAATATCCATCCCCTCTTAAATGTCCGCGCCAGCGAGCGCGTTGGGCCGTTTAGTGAAACTGACGCAAATAACAGTTTAAATAAATAAAATAATGATTTAAACTATGTTTTACTTCTGATATAAACATTTAGATTAAATATGCCATTCAAATTAATGGAGTTAAGCACTTAAACATGAAATCATTACTGAGAAGTTACAACATTTTTATATTCAAATTCAGTCAATAGAAATATTTGTTGTGGATGCGGTGTTTTTGAACACTTTTCCTGTGGCGTGCTGTGTAACCACAGAGATAACTGCTTATGATAATACCAGACTGTCTGAGAAAATAGTTTCGTGCAAATAATGCCCAAGGCCAATCTGTTTCCGTTAAAAATATCAATTAAAAATACAATTCGGGCAGTGGAAAAGATTGAGAAAAACTTTCTCTAAAATGTATTTTACACTATTTGATTTATGTATTCAAAAACAAGGCAAGGATAGGCAACTACTTGATTTTTTTTAATGTAATGTGTCTTGTACCGTTAACCGTTATCACGTGGATGAATAAACATATGCAAATGATATGCAGATGAGGATCTGCATAGTAAAACTAGGCGTTGTAAGCTCCATATATGGTTATTTCGGGGTGGAGACGCATGTGCGCACAATCTTCCGCTGACTGGGATTTATAAAGTGAATTCTGCGCAGGTTCTGGCGTACGAACGGTTTTATAAATCCGAATATTATTTTGCGTACGCCATTTTTGGCTTTCAGGCGCACGTACACTTTTAGTAAGGTTCCTATGCACAGTTTTATAAATGAGACCCCTGAACTGGAACGGTTCACTGTTGGTTTGAACACTGAATTAGTCCAAACCAGATTAACATCTATTTTTAAAAGTAGGCTACATTTTAAACAATTCTGTGGTGTCATGAGTTAAATAAATAAATAAATAAAGCACTAAAAACTCAATTAAAATGAAACGCTCCCCCATAAAGCATGACCTTAACTCTTAATATTGATTACGACTGGGCGATCTGACAATGTCATGGTGACAGTACAAAGTATCAGTCGAATGATATTTTGCCACACCATTTCCGTTACAATATGTAAATAAGCAGCTTTGTGCTTCACAGAAGTTACTGACACAAGTTAATGTGATAAAGCAACATACATGGACAATTGTACTCGCTACTGTATAAACAGACCTTAGAGTACATTAAAACTTAAAGCGCTGCTTGACATGTGCATCACAGATTTATTGTATTTGTCCTATTGTTTGTTATTTGCATTTTCTTTTTTTTTTTACAGACAAAATAATATCATGATAAAGATGTTTTCATGAATTTATAAGATTTATCATATCTCCCACTTCTGGTCCACAGTCACATTGCGCACAACTATCCACTTATATTAATAGTTAACTTTTCAAATAGTTGCGGCTGTATCAAACAATCCTCACTCCCCACTGCCCTGGCATCAGCGACTGAGACAACGGTTCTGTGAGCACCACACTCGGCAGAGAAGTGCATACGACTATGCGGTGTTGATGGGTAAATGCTGAACAGTGAGATGTTAATATATCTATAGGTGGAACATTCTGTTCAAGCAGAGGCGGATCACAGCAGAAAACCCACTCCCCATCCGAGCGGAAACATGCACCGCTCTCCAGCAATGAACCTGAACTCTGTGTGTGAGTGGCGTGTGTGTGTGCGAGGGCCCGCGGCTTCAGAGGGCCTCCTGTCTGCAAGTAAACAAGATTGCAGCATTTCACCTCCGCCTTCTGGCATCAGAGGTTTTCCCCTGAAAACCCGCCACATGGCCCGCGTCACGTGTGTGTGAGTGAGCCTGCTGCCCTTCGCACTCGCTCACATGGACCGCTGGATTAGTTTTCATCCGTCACAAGGGTGCAATGTGACATGTTGTCCTGAACAGCCTCCACCAGTGTGTCCCCGACCAAAAATCCCCCCCCCCCCCATTGTCCAACCTGCCTCCATTACATCACACATCTCTAGTAGGAGCTGGTTTGCATAGGGCCCTCCTCCCTACACATGGCCTCATATATTCTGATAAAGCCAAAAATGGCAAAGCCCCTACAGGGCTGTTTCTCTCCTTCAGCCGATTCCCACGCATGTTGGCCATCTGTGTTCACCTATCCCTGTCTGGATGACAGCAAATACACAGCAAAACAAAGACATGAGAGATAAAACAAGTCAAATGGTTGAACAAAAGCAAACCATGAAGCTAAAAAGACACCATAAATGGAGAAAGACAGCAGAAAACAGATGCTCACGTGTCTCAATGCACCAAGATATGAAGCATTTAAAAGACATGTACAGCTTATACAAAGTCTAATAGTGCACTTTACACTGCAAACACGGTATGTGTGTGTTATTCACATAGTGTGTGTACTTTTATACATTATAGAGAGAGATATACGAGAGTTTGAGGCCTCGTGAAATCCACTGAGTCATGCTAACACTAGCATCACGGCTAACACACACACAGTGGCATATAAAGCGCAAAAAACACTCAACACAACAGCTGCTGCCCTCAAAGTGTGTGTTGTGTTCAGTCTGAGGAGTGTGTGGTGATGAACGAGTGAGGATGGATGTAATGAAGCTGTTTATCTACTTTATATCGGGGTCAGGGTGAATTGCTTTGTGTTCTCCTTTGTTTCAAACACTCTTCCTGTTTGAGCCAAAGCACAAACCTTGATAATACAAAACACAACAATTCACCACCACAACGCCAATTCACGACAAATCAGGCAAAATATTGAAGAACAAACGGCGGGGGAATTATTTTTAAAGACGTTTATTCATTCACTCAGCGATAAAGATACACAAACTAGCTGGGCTTGAGTTTCCTGTATAACATCTCGATCGACACGCAAAACGACACCAAAATAACACCGAAAACACTATAATAGACAGTAAAATAGTCGATTAATGATAATACCACATAAACAGCCAATTAACTGCATCTAAATAAACATTTGAAGAGAAATACATGCAAACGATCTTATTTTTCATCTCTGGTATCTTGAAGGACAGAATCAGTTTAAATGCGAAGCAAACAACGCGTTACGAATAAAACACTTGTGTTTAAACATAAATCTGCCGTTTTCGTATCATATTTCAGCTTTTAGGTCGAAAGGAACAACAGGCTAATTTTACTAGCTAACATGCTAGCATCAGCTAACAGCAATATTTGGTTAAACTCACCAACTTAATCTATTTAGACTAACCGCTAGCACATTAAATGACATTACACCAACGAATAACTCTGGAAATAAAGATATTAGGCTTATTAGCTGGTTATGTCACCAAAAGCTAATCATATTTTCCTGTAGCGTTAGCATGAGCTTTTAAAAGGTTGTAATGTGGGGGGAAAGTGTTTTACTTGCCTTATATGAGTAAAAAGAGAAGCTCCCGGAATAAAGAGACTATATATTAAACCCTTCGCGTTGGTCTGTGCCGCTAGTCCGCTGACGTGTGTGTTTCGGTGTGTATGTGTGTTTTTCTGGCTGCTGTTTGTTGGTTTTCTTTAATAGTGGGTGTGACGTCACGGTGATTGACAGCTCCGCGGGGCGGGGCCTAATGCGCCAGTCACAACAAGTTTACTGTACAAAAACAACCTTGTGCTGTGAAGCAATCGCTCTAGTGCAGTGGCCAGGGGTTACCCTGCACAGGCATGACTCAAATACTGGCATTTGTTGTTCATTACAGCTTGTGGGTGTTGTAAATGGAAGAGTTTGTCCCTAAATTTGATGTTTTGAGACAAATTGAGGCTGACAAATCACAAGTTGCACTTTTTTTCTAATGATTTCGAAATGAATTCTGAGTACTGTGATAGGACTGATAATATCTGCACACCGTTTCAATGTGCCATGTTGCCACAATTTCAACCCAAACACCAGTTAGCAGGCATTAGCCGTCACTGTAATTCATATTCGGCTACTGTAATTTTACAGTATTAACTGTATGGCTCAGGATGCAACATGATGTTTTTAGTAAAAGAGCAGGCACAAAATGAGTTCAAAAGGTCAGATTGTATCAAGGTCCAAAACATTTCTAACACATTTTAAGCCGAGGTTTTCTGTGGTCCATTGGTGTGCTGAAGGTTATTTTTACACGAGCTTGTATCAGATGTCAGCGCATTGTGATCTGCTGACCCGCAGAACAGCCAGAGCCGAGCTCGCTTTGAAGGACACGTTGATCCAATCACAACACGCTTCCATCAGGGCCAAGCAGACGCAAGATGAAGATACTGGGACACACTGAACACTGGCTGCCTCAAGACTAGTGAGTTTCCTTTAGATAGCACTGTTTGGTGTTACACATTCAAAAACATCTCTCCTTAAAAAACAAGCTTTATGTGTCGCGTTTGTGTGTGAAAAAGTAGATTTTTTGGTAGAAATGGACATAAAACCGATATTAATGTATACATTATATACTAAAATAACTATGATTAAGCTGAGAACCATTTGGCTTGAAATCTTGTCAACAGGAAAACAATGAAACGAGTCTCTAGTGGG
The DNA here is from genome assembly GCF_964197995.2 of Scardinius erythrophthalmus. Lineage (NCBI taxonomy): Eukaryota > Metazoa > Chordata > Actinopteri > Cypriniformes > Leuciscidae > Scardinius > Scardinius erythrophthalmus. The sequence goes on along the minus strand of NC_138243.1, from coordinate 7,770,122 downwards.
ATGTCTTCAACCCTGGTTCTGTTTTGAAAGCACTCTCGTATTTTGCCCCAGGTTATATATAGAGCTGGAATCTGATACGACACCAGCTCTCACTCCATGCGAAAGAACGGCTTCGCTGCTTTCTGCTCTTTAAGTGATTTCAAAGCCCAGGAATGAAGCTAATGAAGGTGCTGAAGGCTTGAATACAGTTACGTTTGACCATTTCAGGCATTTCCTCGAATCGTTGATGCGTTTTCATTAACAAAGTACTGAGTTGCACCTGATAAAAGCTAAGATTAAATTACTTTAGTCATCTAATTTTACTTCACAGACCCATTTACAGTCTTTGTTAAAGGAGAACTTGGTAACTTTTTTAACTTAATAAAACTGTCTAGAAATCATTTGGATGGTTAAACAACCTGTTCTGGTGATTCTGGTGACTTTCCCCGCTCCCCCCAGCGTTCCCAGGCGGAAAACCAACCTTGCAACTTGGGGACTAGCGTCCCGGCAAAATAGAAATTGGAAGTCTCGTGAGAAGCGGGAACAAGAACGAGAACGAGCGCGAAACACGAATCGCTTTACGGCAATTCGACATAAACACACACGCATGTATGATGTATTACCAGATTACCCACCTCGGTAGACAAAGCTCCACACGATTCAGTTGGCTTGCTCCGACCAAAACAAACGCACATGAGCAGCGGTAGAGAGGGGGAGGAGGCCGCCGCAAGTGAGTTTTTTACGACCGTGTTGTGACATATACGCCCCCCCACAGCTGTAGGGGGAGCTCGTGGGGAAAACATGCGACAACAAAAGGGAAAATCAGCGAAGAAGTGACTAGAGTTCGCTAGAGTTGCCGAGTTCTCCTTTAACACACCTATCAGCTTTGATTAATGACTGAGATTGTGGACGCACTTTAAGAGTCCGCACACTTCACAAAAGATGAAAGACGTCAAAAAGAGAGATAAAGTCACTATGGACTGAAATATTGTATGGGCTTGTAACAAAAACATGTCATTTGATTGTTAATGACAAATATGAGGTAAACATCTCACACCTGATAATGCATTCGTACTGTGGCCCAAAATGGCCGGATTCATGGGGATCCTCTTTCTGAAAAAAATTCAGTCATTTACCCACTATCCTTCCAAACCTTTTTGACTTTCTAAATTAAGCAAAACACACACACTCAAAAATATATTTTATATTTTCTGTGGTGAAAATCAGGGTTTTAATGTTGTTTATATGTCTATGTGGTGTTTTTAATATGCTTCAAGACAAACCATGTGTAAATTCATAAGTCGACACCATTGCTGAGTATTTTCTCCTTAAAACTGCAGTGAACCCAATCAGATCAACGTGTGATCGTCAACTAGTGGATCTCTCTGAGCTGGAGTGAGTGAGTGGAGGCGGGGCTCCTTTGCATTATAGAACCACGTATACTAAATGAGACAAGGGTGTAGTTACATTCAAGCTATTTTAAAGGCACAATTTGTAACTTTTTTGCTTTAAAAATAGCAAAAATCACTATATCTATGTTATATACTTTTTTTAGTTGTGTACTTACATTATCCCGACTGTTTCCAACAACTTTCAAACCAGGAGAAATTTGTAATTTAATTTGAGAAACGTCCCGTTTCTTTATTTCCGTTTTGTCTCCGCCAATGGCGTCATATCCGCGTTGTCTATGGTTTCCGCTCGTGCTGCCATGGCAACCAGAGCTATGAACCAGAGCCGTCTGATAGTAACCAAAGCGACTGACACAGAAAACTTTGTAGTTCGCAATGTCTATCTGCACGCTGTTGTTGTTTCGTTCAAACATCACGGACCATGGCAAGCAGACTTTGGATAAAAAAGGAGAACTAAAACGAGAATCAATATCAGCGCGGTGTTTTCGAGATGCCGAGAGCTCCCATAGACAGTATATAAACGAGAGCTCCACGTCCGAGACTTCGACCGCTCCTACATGTACTTTATTAAACAGGTGAGCACATTTACATAAACTAATCAATGTTATATAGTTCAACAATGATAAAATGTTATAATATGATCTGTATGTTATTCTAATGTTGATCTAGCTTACTGCTAGTCTCATACAGACAGACTAACACATACATTTCAACACATTCAAATGCAGTTTAGTGTGATAGTGTAGGCTAATGTTAGACCAAGTGAAACAGCGCTGCGTTACCTCACAAGTTTAATTTGTCTAATAATCTGACCTGTGAGTTGTAATTCTGCGTGTAGTTCGGTAGAATGAAATGTCCATATTCCTTTTATATCCGCGGGACTCGCGTCACGTGTGGAGCTGATAGCTGTCTCTTAGCAATCCCGAACTGCTTCATATCACCGTCATGATAAAAACATCGATGTATTCAGTCATCCATAAACATTATTAGATCGGTCTGCTTGACGTTGACGACAAGATCCATAATTCTTAGCAAATGTTGCGTCATCAATCTACGCCTTTGTTATTGTAAACAGGTTAGCGACCCCTAGCGGATAAAAATGCCATACTGTACGTTTAAGGCATTAAGTCTTTTTCAACAATATTTAAAAAACATTTAAATATGTAATTTTGGTGATCAAAGATGAGTTTTAAGGGATAAAATGATTGACTACAGGAGGACTTACTGAAAGAATGGTTGAATTGCTTTGGTCAATACAGTGACTGTACGGTACAAAAATAAATACATTAATAAAACAGAACCAAAATAAGACAACAAACATACGCCTTGAAAGAGCATTAGTTGATTTATTCTTTCCACAGGACACCATGGAAAGTAAATTTATTTACAAAATCTGGAATGTTGAATAAATGCATACGGATCATCTTAACAGAAGCTGCTTGCGGAGAGACCTTTGACATAGCTATACATTAAAAGGGCTGCTTCTGTGATGCAAGTTATTGCTGGTTTTAAAAAACGTAATCACTAATGCCATGAACAAATCATAAACCTTTTAAAAAAGTATTTACATGTTGATTAGTAATCTCTAAAGTCAAAGTAAAGTGTACTAAATAAATAAAAATAAAAGTGGGACAGTAAAAAGAACACCAGTTTTTTTAGTCACTGTTCGTTATTACGTTTTTACAATGTCTTCGCAGACAAAATAAAAATAAAGTGACAGTCGAGGGATCTACGCTAGACTGACTCGTGACAAAATGGAAGTATCAGTGTCCACAAAACCATGTGTTGAGTGAACCATTCACAGCAAAGATGAGGGGCGTAGTTTCATCCACTAACGATATGTTCTTTAAACTGTGTGATTAATCATTTTTTACTCCAGAAAAGTAAATCAAATGTAGCAAATTAACTTACAGTCCATAGGCAATGTTGACCCAAAGCATAACAACATCCTAAATTAAAACTGGAACTCAATAGCGAATCAATTGAGCTCTTGTAAAAAGGGTGACCGTGCTCTTTCACATCAGATTGTGGATTTGTCACATTATCAGTATGTTAATTTGATTACTTGGATTCAATTAGCGCTCCAGTCTACTGAAGAATACAGCGAAGAACGATCAAAAGGAGGAATTTCATGCAAATAATACACACAGTACTACAATCGACAGTGGGTCGTTCTCCTCAAATGCAGGCAGGACAAAAAAAAAAAAAATCATGGCCTTTCAATGCGACTACTTCAAATACAAACATTACGATTAACGTAGCTTTTCGAATCTCTTTGCTATTGAAGAGTTTGATGGATCCACATACAACGCAATGATAATCTTCATGGGGTGTTTGGAAACAGCAGTGCAATCGCTAATGTGACGAGACATTCATTCGCACACTAATCAGACTTTACAAACTTTTTTTTTTTACAAAAAAATCTGAAACGGCATTTCCTATGTTTTCGTCTTTAAAAGATTTACAATATAAAATGCGGTATCAATCGAGAAATACTAAATGGGTTCTTTATATAAAAACGCAACTGACTGCATCTTGCGAATGGAATAAACAACTTTCTATTGCTCTTTCGCCCACCGTGTCATACGCCAGCCTAATAAGGCCACTGGATATGCGGCGTGGATCTGTACGAGTATTGCTCTGGGTCGAACCCATTTTGTGACAGTTCAGGGTCTATGGCACTTGACATGTCGTTTTCTCGAAGCCCCCAATAGCAAACGTCCACGACTGCATCTAGTCAAATGTTAGAATGTTTTCGTAAGAGAATAAAATATCACATCTACAATCTTCTTCACAGAATAAAAAAACGTTTTTGATGAACTCCGAATTGAAATAAGAAAAAAAAAATCAAACGTTCGAGCGCGAATGCTTCGGATAAGTTCGGTGGCATTGGGAATGGGTGGCTGTGTTGTAGAAGTCAGAGGAAAGAGGTTCACGTGCCAGCAGTTTCATGCCGCCCAGCCACAGTGTCCCAATATGCTTTGGTTAAGGTACTTGAACCACTTTCTGTTTCAGTCTTTTAGCAAGGCTGCTCTCTTTCGAAATCCTCACGGAAGTACTTCACCGCGTTCCCGTCCATGTTTCACGTGCAGGGAGCATTTCAGCGCATCCTTCCCGGTGGCATCCGGGCTAAAGTCTGTGTCTTCCACTTCTGTCCGGTGGAAGTTTGCAGGAAGAGACTCTTATTTCTCTGGAGGAAACTTCCAGAAGGAGAAAGCTGAGAAGACTAGAAGAGTTTCAAGCATTGAGGTGGATGAAACAAGTTATCAATCCCAATGAGAGGAAGTTTTCTTCACAAGGGTAATCTGACCACCAGGCCAACAGATCTCACATCCAGTTCAGTTTAGCTCATCCCAGTTCTACATTCATTACCACAGTTCGCACGTAGCACTGTCTTCCAACTTAAAATCTCACACAGGTCATGAAAGTGGTTTTAAAAATCTTTAAAACGCTAAAAAACAAACAAAAAAAAACGAGTGAGATTTGTTCGAGAGCCCTGCCCTCAAGCGGTCAGCTCATGTCCCATAAGGACTCAATCCAGGTAAAATGAAAAACAAAAACTATCTTTACAAAAAGCACAGGGTTTCATATCAGTTGGACTGCACCAACAGGCTATCCCACAGTGAAGGCGCATGCTCCCGACTCTTCCACCTGATGCAGTGGTTTCGCCCCTATCCACCGACGGTCAAAGCTCGTCCCGTTCACATCAGCTCAGATTAACTACATACAGCACTGGCTCCTCTCGGTACAAAAATAAGACAGTGCACATTCAGTTTCGTCAGTTATGCGGCCATCTCTCGAACGATGATCAGGTCGACGGTGCTGGGGAACGTCTTCAGGAGGGAGACCGCGTGTCCGTGATCGATGTTAACGAAGCTGTATCCGTTTGCCTGCAAAGTGAATGTTAATTGATGTTAGTGAATTACTAAGGTATGGATAAGACACAATATGTGAATAGTAAGTGGTGGAAATGACCTGGATGATCTTGTCCCCAGGTTGAAGGAGTTTTGAAGCCGGTCCCTCCGACTGAACCCTCGTCACGAAGATGCCCTGTTGATCAGTTATGATTTAAGAGATCATAATTCATTGGAATCATAAATTGAAATCAAAGCTCCAGAAATGGATGTGCACACATATTTCAAAAGAAAAGGCTAGAGAAAGAGAGAAATACTGACGTAGTCGTCTGGGCGGAAGGGATTCCCGCGACCCCCCACTCCTCCTGATATACTGAAACCCAGCTCAGGATTCTTCTCGATCTTCACATGGAGCTGAGAACACAAGACAGACACGCGTGTCACACAAACCACAGCGCTTGAGTTCACATCACAGTGATGCCTAAATATCTGTTTGGCTATTAGCTAGCATTTTCCAATTTTACATAATAATTACATAATTTATTTGGAATAAAACCAAAAATGTTTATTAAAGCATAGAGGGTTCACTTTGATTTCCTATTGACTTGCGCTGTGTCTACACCAGACGCGAGCGGCGGGATGCGACAAAAGAATATAGGGCCCGTTTACACCTGATATTAAGATTAAGCGTTTTGGTCGATCGGATCACAAGTGGACGACGCTAAATACAGGAGTAAACGAGGTCTGAACGCTTTGAGCTTGTCCACTTTTGACCAGTTCCAGAGGTAGTTGAAAACGCAATGTGTTCGAACTGCCACTAAAGGCCGTCTACTCTCCTCCTACTGACCTAACGAGTAAACATTATGGGAAGTGCTCTAGCCAGACGGGAGTTAAACTTTGTCGGCTGGAGACACAAGTTTGGTTTGAAGATGAAAAACGTAAATCACAATGTTCTCTCACCATTCCTGATTTCTAACGCACTCACAGTGTTCAGCTGGTCTTTTGGCTATCAGAGCAGAAACTGAAGCTGCTGCTCTCTGTGTTTTTCTGTCGTGTTCATGTGTAAATTGCGTGATCTTATTTCATCCATTAGATTAAAAGATCTGAAAAAACCCATACATTTACCGCCACAGACCCTCCCCTTGAAGAAATCAGGACAGAAGTTGTTGAAAGTGGAGAAAAGAGACGGATTAAAACACAAGGTGTGAACAGGAATGTCTCTCTCATCTACTTGTGATCCGATCAAGCAAAACCTATCTTAATACCAGGTGTAAACAGAGCCTATAAACCCATTATAATCAGTGATGCTACGACTGCTGCGTCCAGTGGAGACTCTGTGTTAGGCATGATGGTCTATAGATGTGTCAACATTTCAAATGCAGGGCACATATTGATATTTCTGTGAAACTGGTCCCACCTCCTGCTGCAGGGTCTCTTGTGGGACCCGTGGAGCACCGGGGGGCTGCTGGGACACCTTGAGCATCAGGTAGTCGATGAGCTGCTCTCGTGAGGGGTGGCGTGCCATCGGGGGCTGACCGCAGCTCATGGGAGGTCTCACAGGAGCACACATTTGGCCATTCATCAAAGGCACCTGAGAGACAAATGCACACACCAAACCATCAAGAGATGCACACAGTATTTCTGCCAGTTAAATCACTACACACTGTCAACCAATGGCAATCTCTCTGGTCTCTCCACAAAGCTAAAACAAGTCAGTGCAGTGATTTTTGCATTTAACTCTCAGGTTTTGGCACAGGACCAGACAGAAGCTACTTTCAGAGATACAGAAGATGTATGGTCTCTGTGATGAGATTTCTGTGATGAGGAACAGGCCTCTTTAACCAGACTCTTGACATTTCATTGACAAGACAGAAATCAGTGAAAACACAACTCTATTCAGTGATAACTGTTTATTTTTTATCATAACTGAAAATTGAGTTAAAGGGAAATTACTGGGCTTTTATAATAAAAACAAAACAAACGATGGTCCTTTAAGCATGTCTAAATGTCTACTTATATGATGTGATGCATTTTTCAGACACCAGGGGGCAGAAAGTACCCAGGAAACATTTCAATGAACCAAGAATCTGGTTAGAAGAACAAGACATCCATGTTGACTGAAGAAGCGTCACACTTTTAGACCTTTAATTCTAATTAATCCACCTCTCTAAATGGTTCATTTCCCGAAAGGCCAAGAATTCCACAATGAAACAAATTGCATCTTTGTTTTCAAGGACACTTTCAAACAAATGTCCAAAAGTAACTCACCAAGTACAAACAAAATGGCACAAAACAGAACAAATAAAGTTGCCAATAAAATATTTGCCAAGTGGTCAGTAAATCTACAACAAATTTTGATGCACTAAATCATGCATCATATATATATATATATATATATATATATATATATATATATATATATATATATATATATATATATATATATATATATATATATACATACACTGTTATAGCCAGTTAAATCTCAATTTAAAATATTGTTTAATAATAATTGTCTCCTTCCATGTATTGTGTTTATTGCAGTCAGTAGCGAGAACATCCACAGTTGGTTTTGTGTGCTAGAAAGATCAGCTTTCGAACATGTCTGAGGCTTCTTTAAAGCAGCGTTTGTTAATTAGAGCTAATTAATCACTGCTGGAGTCAGGCGTGCCCACTGGGTCCATATCTCAGTCCAGTTCATTAGCACATTACACACAACCACAGATGAGGACGTACATGATACAGTCATAAGGAGAAGTTTAAATGATATTCCTGAACATCACTGCATATTGTTCTTCATGAGTGTGTATAGCAAAACATCTGAACGTTATCGTATTTGATGAAGCAAGCATACAATTCTAAGTGTCCAAATACTTTTTGTGTCATTAATTTATAGTGTAAAGCACTTACTTTTCTTAGAGTGTCGATATGGTAGCCCGGTTGTCCATGAGGACTGAAGACATCGTCCTGCAGAGAAACAGCACAAAATGTCTCAAACTTTGCAACAGGAAAAGGTTTACTGTATTTGTTTATCTTGTTAACCATTATGGGATGTATTTTGGGTACTTTTAACTATAGTGGACGACTATAGTATTAAAACAAACAGCTAAATAAGAACTAGGCTGGATGTCACTAGTGACTGGGAACTGCAGCCATTTCCCATGAATGTGGAATTCCCAGTAAATTTGATCCATAAGCTTGTGTTGCTTAAGCTCCTGTTATGTGTCATTTCAACCAACAGGATTGTTTACTTATGGTACTCTAATTAGCAAGGTGAATCAGCTATTATGTTTACTAACTCCACATTATGAAATTCAGGCTGAACAAATCACATATTTCATAATCATATTCCATAGATTTTTAAAACAGACTTTATGGGCCTGATCAAAACAACAGAGGTTTCTTGAGCTCAGATTGTGCTTTTAAGCACATAGAGAGAAATAAAGAGTGTTAGTTTCCAGGACTTCAGTGTATATGGTTTAGTGGTTAGGAATGTTCTTAATCTCGTATTACTTAGACAACCCAAAGAAACTGAGCAATTGTGCAAACCAGCCGACACTGGATATAAGCTGAGAAAGGTGAACTTGGGGTTGGGGTCTTAAGCTCCATAAGGGGCATTCTCACCAATGCTGGCTGCTTAGAGACGATTGTTGGCTACACAAAAGACAGTTTTTTTCCCCCAGAAATTTGTAGAATTGTATGGAAAACGGCAGATTGGACATTCTTCTTTTGTATTTCATGGAGGAAAGTTAGTCATACAGGTTCGGAACAACATGATTACAGAATCTTCATTTTTGGGTTATTTAACCTTTTAACTGACTTTCCAGACCTTCCCAGAAGCCTCCCTTATCTTACCCATTTATTTCAGGTCTTCCAGTCTCAACTAACAAGCTGATGATTTGAAGTTGTGTTTGATTAGAAAGAGTTCGAAACTGAGTACTTTTTCATGTGCTTCAGCAAGGTGGAAACAGTCAAGATATTCAGCTTAAGTGTGTGCAGATATTGCAAGGTGATAAATGCCTCTAAACTAGTTGGGAACACAAGTTACACAGCAAGTGGAGAGAATGACCCTTTCGGTTGAGGTCTCAGTGAGGTGGTACTTACGCTGGGCCCATGAGCTCCAATCTGCCACCGGTCTACAGCGCTACAGGCCAGAGAGCTCTGACTGCCCGTGAGAGTGGCCAAAGACCGAGATAGAGCGCTCTGAACACATGATGACATGCACACAGACACACATGCATTTAATGAGCATGCATTGACCATGAGTACACTTTGAAACATGCATGGGTTAGAGTAGGTATAAGTGTTAATGTCAGTACACAAACATGCAGAGAAATACTGGGTAATGAGCATTTTTATGAGAGAATATAAACAATTGCATATGCATGCAGTTAATGCTGAAGAATGATGGAGCGTGGAAATTCAGACTTGAGGTTCAGAAACTAAATTGTGAGTGCCCATGCAAAACTTACTGCTATGATGCCAGGGTGTTGCTATATGATTGCTAAGGTGGTCTGACTATGTGTCTAAGTATGAATACTTCGCTACTAAATAGGTGAAAAAACAGATTACTAAGTGACTACTATTTCATGAGGCCACTGGGAGAGGATTTATGAACGACAGTGAAGTTCATTCCTTCTCAAATGTGGGACCTATGCGATTTCAGATGCACATAACTATGTTGTTGCCAACACAATGAGCTAGCAATCCCTGCTCCTGGAGGGCTACCTTATAGCAGATTTCAGCTCTGACCCTGCTCGCTATTTTCTAGCAATCCTAAACACCTTGATTAGTTGGTTCAGGTGTGTCTGATTAGGGTGTGAGTTAAACTCTGCAGGATGGCTAACGCTGCACTATGGTATTCTGAACCCTAGATACAGCCTGGGTCCTTTACACAATGTATGTCTAATTTTTGATTGCAAGAGATGGGTAACTCTGGTCCTGGAGGGCCACTAATCAACAGAGTTAAGCTCCATCCCAAATCAAGCACACCTGCTTGGAGTATTCAAACACAACTGAAGACATAGGCTGAATCCAAAACCCTCATTCACTATTCCCTACATTAGTCCACTAATACAGTTCACTTGAAGGAGTGAATGAAAACGAGTGAGTGAATTCGAACAGCCGTTGAGCGCACATAGGATGTACACTCATTATTGCGGTGCAATGCGGGGTTGAATAAGTGCTCTCAATAACGTCCACTATGGTTTCGGACACCACTACAAATGGCTGTTCCCTCAAATAACATGCTATTTGAGGATGTAGGGTGCGATTTCGGATTCAGCCACAGGTTAGATATTTCAGGTGTGTTTGATTAGGCATGGAGCTAAACTCTTCAGGACAGTGGCCCTCTGGGACTGGAACTGCACTAGACAGAACTTTCAAGTCCAATCGATTACAAAAGTAGCAGCACACTTCTCCTCAACAAACCACACAATCTGAAGTATCATTCATGTCTGGAGTATAAATGGTAACGGAGGAAGCTTATGGCTTTGAACAAACCCTTAATTCTTTAAAACTCTTAAAGTATTAGCAACAGCTATGCTTGCCTTTGTATACACTATTCGTAAGATCAAGCATACCTTCTCCATCTTCTTGGCCTCGATGTGTCTCATGACCTGATCCCTCCAGTCGGCTGGGACCCTGCCACCTCCTCCGACCGGCCCGTCCAGCAGCGAGTGCTCGGACTTCACCCTCATGCTGGGCCTCTTGCTGGGGCTGCCATGCTGGTAGTTGAAGTCGCTGACGGACATGGTCCTCTCTGGAAGCTCGTGCGGTGGGGGCCGGGCGCTCTGTGGCCGGGGGGCGTTGGGCCCGTCGATGCTGTAGGTGCGGGCTGACAAGGGTCTGTGGAGAGCCTGGCTCATCTGCAGGGGCCCACGGCCCGCCGCATGAATGTCCCGATACGTCATGTACTCTCCTTCCAATCCTGGCATGCGACGCGGGTCGGACATGCACATGGAGGTGCTAGAGGATCCGCTGCCTTGTCTCTGCAAGGTGCCTCGCTGGCCAACAGAGGGCAGCATCCTTTCCTTGGCCCACATGTCCGGGGTCTTGGGCGGGCCGCGCTGTTGGGGCTGGGGGTACGGAGGGGCGTTGTTCCGGTTTGAGTAGTTGGTGTTGGCAAGGGAGTGCTGTGGCGGTAAGTAGGTCTGCTCGGGAGGTACGGGGGTACGCTGGCTCCACAGGTTGTCTTTGGGGACTGTGCTGCTGGCGTACTGGACGTTGTACTGGGGCGGGGGGCCGGTTGGGTAGCGGGTGCTGCTAACCGGAGGTTTGGAGCTCGACAGCAAGTCGGAGGATGATGCCGAGGATCCAGGGTAGATCTGCAAAGTTTGATCATTGAGTAAGGACGCAGATTTGGAGCGGACGATGCTCTGGCCCTGAGCGGCGGGTACAGATGTTCTGGTTGCACATGCCACTTCGTACGGGGGGATTTCTCCCTCGAAGGAGAACAGCTTCATCCCTCCAGCCTCCATGTTTGCGATGCTTTGAGATTTCACCACTGGGCCCGGTGGACATTTCTTCTCTGGTGACAGCTCCTCTGTGCTACGAGAAAGACTCATATCACTTAACGCCGTTACACCTGTCGAGACGGTCCTCGTAGACTCGTAGCGCAAGGGAATTTGATCCGTTCGGCCATTGAAACTCTCCCCAGATTGGATTTTCTGAAGCCGATTGCCGTTCTCAAGGTTCTCGAGTGACAGCATGGCATTGTTGTTGCTTGACATGGACTCCTTGGCTGAGGGACTCTTGGTTCTTTCCAGGTCCTCATACGACACCATGTTGTCAGGTGGGAGTTTGGCCATGTTCATGTTGATCTGATCCCACTTGCTGTACTGCTCTGTCACACCGTTGTTGATGCCCTTTTCAATGAGGGCAAGCCTCTCCTCCATGGAGAGACTGTAGTCGGCCATCTGGTCTGACTTGCTTTCGTAGCTCTGCTGGTTCTTCAGGATGGTCTGTAAGGACGTCTCAGAGCCGTTACAGTTCTGGAGTAAAGGGGTCATCTGCTTCAGCTGGTTGAGGTTTTCATCCTCTTGTCTGCGTTTGAGGAAATCAAATCAAGTTAGAGAGAGACTCTAGCTCTGTTCCCAAACCTAGTGAGCTGCCTTTTCTCCAGATACTTTGTTGACATTGATCTAGTCTAGATTTCTATAAATATAATATAATTTATAATAGAATACAGTTCTCAACTAATGACAAAGCAAGTCTAGGCAGTCAACACACTATTATTTCTGCCTTCATTTCATATATCTTTCTAATGATAAACAATGTTTTTGACCCCTTTTCAACTTTAGTTGATAACGGAAATAACTAATGACACAACTCAGATTTAAACTTGGGTTGAATCGTTTTGTTTGGACAGTTCATGTAAATGACCAGATCATTTACATTTTTATTTAAAAAAAAACTATCTGGTGACTTGAGACCCTTTGTAGAAAGAAGCTGCAGCATTACATTATAGTAATTTTCCATTGAGAAATATTTAGTTAAACGCTGAGGTTCATTGTCATGTTTTTGCCCCGGGGTATATTCAGTGTGTGTTTGTACCTGTTCTTGGGGATGAGAGGCATCTTTGACTCCCTCTCTGGGGTGCAGAGGGAGTTGTCCTGACTGCTGTCTGTGGTCAAGGACACTGAGTCAGACATGCGTGAAGGAGAAGAGCAGTTGCTGTTGTTCTGGTTACTGTTGGCCACCGTCTCATCCAGCAAAGAGTCAGCATCCTTCCCATCATCTACATCACCAGACACAAAAAACATCATTTGCATTTGTGAGTTCAATGACACTTTATTTTGAGGAACAATTACCCACGTTAACGGGAGAATCATTAATTGATATTAAGGAAAGTGCGAGAGTAAGTATTTCTTTACCTTTTTTGTCCTTGCTGAGGGCCACTACTTTGGGCTGGTTAATGGAGATTTCGATGAGTGGAGGTCTCATTTCGGCTATCTTCATTTCCTCCTCCTCGGATGACAGCTCCTCTGAGTCCTGACCACAACCACATCACACCAAATGCTTAAATTCAAATTTATACTCCAACTTTTTTCCTGCTTCTATAGTGATAAACTGATGTAATTTTCATATTCATTTGTTTAAATGATCCCTATGATAAAGGATGTATTAACAAATCTCACATAATACAATGAGCAAATGTATCACTCATAGTAAGAGAATAATTTACATTTATGTTTATGGATTTAACATGCGCTTTTATCCAAAGCGACTTACAAAAGAGGAACAAAAGCAATTCGTCAAGGAGCCAACAATATTCGCAGTATACACTGCCAGGTTTATTTGACAACCAGATTTGGAAACAAGCTAAAGAGGAGAAATGCAGAGGAGAAATGTGTGTGTGTGTGTGTGTGTGTGTGTGTGTGTGTGTGTGTGTGTGTGTGTGTGTGAGAAGTGGTTTAAAGGTGTGGGATAGTTAAGTGCTTGTGGAAGAGGTGCGTCTTCAGCTGATTCTTGAGAGATGTGAAGGTCTCAGCCGGACATGTGGATATGTGACCATGGCTAATGTGTGAACGTGCATGTAACATACAGTGATATAGACATATTTTGCAGTTTTTTCCTCACAAGCCATATTGCTGATCTATTATATCACCATCACTACACTTTTTTTTTACATTTTTAAAGGACTTGTTAATCCAAAAAATAAATTAGTCATCTTTTACTCATCTTAATGTCATATCAAATCCATGTAACTTTCTTCCGTGGACCACAAAAGGAGTTTCTACAGTACATAATGAACATGAATGGAAACTATATATATATATATATATATATATATATATATATATATATATATATATATATATATATATATATATATATATAGTTTCCATTCATGTTCATTATGTACTATATATATATATATATATATAATATTTATTTATTTATGATTTAACGCCTTATTAGCAGCAATGGCTATATTCATGTCAAAATCAACAGTATTTCAATTCTTAAAAAAATATGATTACAATATCATTTCAATACATTGTTTACAATAATTAAATTTTATATTAAAAATAAGCAATATACAAAAACGTACATATATAACATTAACAACAATAGTAATAACAATTATCTAGAATTATATATATATATATATCTTTCAATTTAGTGTATGATAAAAATTCTAACATTATTCCAGGAGAAACCTTTTTAAAAATGTCCATTAATATATTTTCTGAATAAAAACGATGTCTAATATCATTTAAAAATGGACTTTCTATTAAAATATATTTGACACTAAATTTTTAGACAAATCACAAACTGGTTTCTCTTCCCCTTTCAATAAAGATGAATTAGTCTTGAGACCAATTCGACATCTCGTATATACAACCTGGTCAATATCTATTATAAAAATAACAATAAAATAACAATAATTAACTCCTTGATTTAGTACTAGATTTACCTCATAGTTTGAAGAAAAAAAAATAAGTATCATAAAAGTAGTCCATATATACACATATGAGTGACCTGATTGTAATGCTAACCTAAATCGAATGGCAACAGCACAAGTGAAGACTTTTTTTGGCCAGTTTTCCACAGTGCATGAGTCTCATGAACTACTTTTATGTTACTTTTAATGTTTGACAGCCTGGTACAGATTCACTCACCATCATAGAGGTGTGAAACTACACAAGAATGAAATATTAATAATAAAATTAATTTGCTTCAATAACCATATTCATAACATTTAACATTTCTGACACTTCGATATAGTACCTCAAGGGTGTCATCATGGTTCACCATGGCTCTCATGTTGTCTGAAGTCTTGAGAGGGATCCTTTCAACGCTGTGGTAGTCTATTGAATCTATTGGTTCGTAACTGTGATGACTGTTCATCATTGTTTCAGGCTCCATTTCAACAGCTTTGCCATTAGTGCAGGGACTTTCTATCACCTGACACACAGGGAATTCAGGGTTATTCCAACATCTGCACCAAGATTCACTTTCAATGTAATAATTACGTTGACCCATTCCACAATAGGACATGCAACTGGTAGTGTTTTCAAAATCCAACCTTCACTCCAACGTCCTGCACTCCGATATGGTTCCTCTCGCTGCCCCTGGTCTCTTTCCTCGCCTCGTCGCCGGACTCGTCCTCTTTGAGTCTGTGAGCCACGGACTGAGCCGTTTTCACCATGTTCTTCAGTTCATCAGGGTACGGTGTCGGGTAGCGCTTCAGATTGCCCTCCTATAAACACAAAGACACAGCTAAGTTACTCGAGGAATCTATCAGAGTGGACTTCATTGGATCTGTAATAAATGATAAAAAAAGAGGATCTAAAATCAGATTTATTATATCATAATCTGATGCGTTATATTTAAATTCATATTATATATAAATATATAATGATGCTTTATATTTAACATTTGTTATTTTTAAATAAATAAAATAGTTTATGGGCATGTTATGTAGCTACACAGGAAGTTACGTCATTGTAAGAGAAAACCCAGGTCAGTTCTTATAGGTGTCGATGAACCCGTGGCCAAACCACTGATACCATTTTATTGGAGGTGTTGGTGAGCTTTTTACAACACTTTCAGGGTCACACTGGCGCTCTGAGAGCTGATAGTGAAGCTACGTTAGACAGCTTGGGAGCCTGCATGTGTTCCTGGCACAGCGTATAAGCCAGACAGGCATATTGAGTCATCAGGGGTGCAAGACCGGGCGCGAGAGGGAGGGAACCAGATACCGCGTGTGTAATATCAGCGAGATGAGGGGTGGAAGGGAAAAATAAGGTTGACGTTGTACGCTCGAGGGCCCTGAGACAGTGAAGACTTCCATTTCACTTTCTGACAGGAGTCATGTAGGTTAGAGTTTTAATGAGTTTCCACTGCAATGCAGTGAAGCGCAGGCTGTGACATGCTGACAAAACCAGGTGAGGCTGTTCCACTCAAACCGTTTTACCTCCAGCTGCCAAAACATCAAGAAATAATCAGCCCAAAAATGACAATTCTGTCACTATTTACTCGTTTCAAACCTGCACGACTGACTCCCTTTCTGTGGCACACAAAAGAAGAGATGCTGAAGAATCTGCAGGTTTGTTTGTTGTTATTGCCATTCCAGCATCTATAGCTATTTCATGGCAAGTTCAATGTAGTGCAAATAAATGGTAGTTATAAAAAAAAACAATGGACATCAACTCACATCATAACAAACATTATCTAAGATTTTTCATTTCAATATTTGATATTTAGTTCAGAGTAATTTTGTGAATTAATAATTATTTGGATTTAAAACGTTTTTTTCAGTGAATCAGTTGATCCAGTTCATCATTTTTTTATAATTATTTATATATTATTATAGAATTAATATTTTGAATTTACTATGTACTTTTGACATTTTTAATATTATTTTTTAAATATTTAATTTAGTATTTTTCAATTATACATTATTTGAATTTATATAATTTCAATTTATTTCAGTTAGTTGCTAAAGGTTAGGGTTAGGCAAATATTTCTATCTAATATTTATATTTTATTTCAGCTTTATTTCAATAAATGTAAACTATTTTTAATAGTTCATAGTTTAAGTTTTAGTACTTTTTATGTGCTTTTGTAAATTTTATTCTATTTAGGTTTCAGTTCTGACTGCAAGCAGGTTGTAACAGGACATTTTGAGAATTAATTGTCTTCTTTTTCTTTTCTTTTTTTGTCAAAATGTGCAGAGTAGCTCCACCCACTCTGGTCCAAAATCACACTCAACATAGCTGTACATTAAACATCAAACATGCTCCGATTGGCAGGGATTTTGAGGCTTGCAGCAGCATTTAGCTCACTGTGAAAGCAGAAAAGTGATTTAAGTGTGCCTGGTTAGGACAGAACAGAATAACAAGGGGTTTAGATGGGTGATATGAAGCGAGAGAGAAGGGCGAGACATGCACAAAGGGAACAGAAGATTGACAGAAGCGGGCGGTGGGAACTGACCCGCGGGGGCGTCTCTCTCTCATCCTTGTCCTCGTCACACTCGAAGGCCACTTGCGCTCGCTGCTTGCGCTGCTCCTCCCATAGAGACGGGTTAAAGCTCTCGCTGTCCGAGTTGGGCACATCTGTGAAAGAGAAGCCAAGAAACCATTAACAAACAATCAAAACATGGAGGATGGAAAGCTAAAGAATCTCGAAGCAAATCCTGTATTGAGTTTGTTTTGATTCATGTCAGTGATTCAGTTTGTTCCTGACAGTCCAGTTATTTCTGATTCGGCTAGACCAAATCATTCAAATGGACTAATGCAGTGTCTCTCTGCTATGTGGATTAACAAACAGCAAAAACCTGAATTAAACAGCCTGAGCTTGGTGGGCGGCACAGACTCAGTTCACACACATCAACTCTCATTTGTGTTGTGTGCACATTTAACAAGACATCTGGGTTCAGGAGAGCACTATGTCACGTAGGCGCGCAGACTTCAGGCCGTTTCTAAAGCTCAATCATGCTAACAAACTGAAGCGGACCCCGGAGAGCTGCAGAGCCAGTGCGTTCGCGTTCGGAGGAGTTAGGAGTGGGGTTGCTAGGAAACAGGTTAAGACTCAATCTCTTCCCTCTGGAATCCTGAGTCTCAGGAAGGGAAAACCGTGACATGAGCAAGTTCTGGCCGCAGGTAGCAGCAGACATTTGATGCTCAGTCAGGTCTCTAAAACTATATACAAGACTTCACAGACCTGACTGAGCGTCAAATGTCTGCTCATACCTGCATTTGGCTTCTAGATTTTGAAGTTCCCGTTCATTCAGAACTTCTATAGCTCACTCCAAAATGAATGCTTAATGCTTGTAAAAGGGGTTATAATAACAGCGGCCTCTTGTCTCCCAGGGCTCTGGCGGAGCGCTAACCGGTCACACGACGTCTAGGACATCTCAGGTATCGCACATTGTACATGCTATTCTGTACTTGCATTGACAAGTTCATGGCGGCAGTCCAAAATAGTGAATCGACGGCGTATTCACACAAACGTTCACTTCACGAATGAACAAAGTGAGATGTTACTGCGGTACACTCATACCCAACAATCGAATTTTAAAGACTTGCCGTAGCGCGCGCTTCTCTCAGTGTGCGGCCCTTACGCTTTGTTAATGTTGGAGGTTCCTCTTTGGGGAGGGGCTCTGATAGCCATGGCATGCAAAGTGACAGGACATCATTTATGAACCATAATCCACCTTGTCAAACTGGCTAGTGAGCTGATCTGCATTACCCGCCACTGTTGATTTTCACCCACAACTGGCTGGTATTAACTTCAAACCCTGGTTATATTGTGTGTATTTATTAAACATTTGGAGTCAGTAAGACTTTTTACCCCCAGTCATTAGAATGATTTCTGAAGGATCATGTGACACTGAAGACTGGAGTAATGATGCTGAAAATTCAGCTTTGATCACAGGAATAAATTACATTTTAAAATCTATTCAAACAGGAAAGTTATTTTAAATTGTAACAATACAATTTAAAAAAGTTTAGGATGTACAGGTGCATCTCAAAAAATGTGAATGTCGTGGAAAAGTAATTTTTTCGTAATTTCATTTAAAAAAAGCAACTCTAATATATTCTAGATTCATTACATGTAAAATATTTCAAACCTTTTTTTGTTTTAGTTTAGATGATTACGGCTAACAGCTCACGAAAATGAGTATCCATTTTCTCATGAAAAAATCCAGTATCTCAAAATGTCCTAAAATCAATAATAAAAAAAAAGTCCTGAAAAAACAAAAAGAGGTTTATTTATGCACTCAATACTTGGTCGAGGCTCCTTTAGCACGAATGCATCAATGCACACTGCTGAGGCGTTACTGAAGCCCAGGTTGCTGTGATAGCAGCCTTCAGCTCGTCTGTATTGTTGAGTCGGGTGTTTCTCATCTCTCTCTTGACAATACCCCATTTATTCTCTACGGGGTTCAGGTCAGGGGAGTTGGCTGGCCAATCAAGCACAGTAATATCATAGCGAGCAAACCAGTTAGCAGTAGTTTTGGCACTGAGGGCAGGTGCTAAATCCTGCTGGAAAAGGAAATCGGCATCTCCATAAAGCTTGTCAGCAGACGGAAGCATGAAGTTCTCTAGAACCTCCTGATAGTCGGCTGCGCTGAATTTGGACTTTGGATAAACGGCAGCAGATGACATGGCACACCAAATCATCACTGACTGTGGGAACTATTCAGCTTTAGTCCACTCCTTGTGAAGCTCTCGCAAGATCTTGAATCGGCTTTGCTTGACAATCTTCTCAAGGCTGTGGTCATCCCTGTTGCTTGTGCAACATTTCCTACCACACTTCTTCCTTCCAGTCGACTTTCCATGAATATGCTTCGATACAGCGCTCTGCGAACAGCCCGTCCTTTCAGCGATGACCTTCTGTGGCTTACACTCCTTGTGGAGGGTGTCAATAACTGCTCTCAATCCTGAGTTGCATTGCCACTTCACGGATTCTCGGTTTGTGATCGTGCCGTGCCAGGCGCTCAAGAGGAAACACAGCTGGAACCGTCCCGTACCATTCTATGAACCGTTCGGCCTGACGGTGGAAAATCGGCTAATGATCGTCTTCTGGAAAACTGTCGAGTCAGTGGTCTTCCTCATGATTGTGGTTACATGTACTCAACAAGAACTAGACATACCTAGTATTTATACTGTATGAATAGAAATGATCAAACTTAAAATTAAATATTTTGAGAAACTTTATTTTTTATTTTTGGAGCGGTTGCCAAAATGATCAACATTAAAATAAAATTAAAAATTGCTTAAAACATTTTAATTCGACAAAACTCAGACAGGCAGTCACATGCTGTCGTGATAATTAAATAATCAGAAATATATATATATATATATCAGTGTCACATGATCCTTCAGAAAGCATTCTAATATGATTTGCTGCTTCAAAGTCATCTATAGCCATTCCATAGCTTAATACGAGGAACAGAAGAATATTTACATTGTTAAATTAAAGTTCACTGTTCAGCACGTCTCTTCCGGTTATGACCGTCAGCACGGTAAAACTCTCTAATATGATAAATTCCCCTTGTAATACTTGATCTATGGATACAGGGATGTGGATTTGAAATCTTGCTGGAGTGTATTGCTGTTTCTAAACTATGTCGTACTCGCTACCAGGTGTCTGTTAGATCACACAACACTATTAATTAGCATCACACACATAATAACTGGAATTTAAAACAGTGAATTGCACCTGGCAGCATCTTTCTACTAATAGTGAAGCTGTGGGTTTTAGTTACTAAGAAATATAATCTTCATAATTATAATTTATAATTATATAATATATATATGCATGACTAGATACTCACAGTCCTCGCTTCTGGTCTGTTGAGGGAACATGTAGTTAGTCAGTACGGTCTTGTGCGTCTCTGGATCCTCCTCTTTCTGCAGGGGAATGAGGGGCTTCGACTGGAAAAATAGAAAAACAAAACACAAGGTTAGTGTGACTTGTAAAATTCAGTTGGATGCCTTGGAAAATCATGAGTCTTGACTGCTCTCATTACAGATTCAAGCCATGCAGCACTGGCTTTAAACTCATCTCATCTTTAATCACATGCAGCTTTATAAAACCCCACATCACGATCAATAAAAGAACAGCGTGCCACCGTCGTCCCAGCGCAATCTTCATCAGCTGTCGATAGTCCAGCTGAGCTGTACGGCTGAAACCCTTGCAGAGAGGCTGATTCACAGAGGATCTTGGCAGGCTCATGCCATATGGGCCACACTGATTAGATGCGCTACCAGTGTTTTATTACTTCATAGCGCCATGTTCTCATGCGTTCTGCTGTATTCACTTTCCTTGAGAGCAAATATCACAACTATCTCTGTTAGACCCAGTGCTGGTGAGCATTAAAGAAAGTCATACAGGTTTTAATGACATGAGGCTGAGTAAATGATGACAATTAGAATTTTTGGATGAACTATATATTTAGATAAACTCTGTGCTATGTTGAACCTCAGAGGTGGGAAGACGGCGTGTGTGGGAGTGGAGGTGATTGTTATATTGAATAAGCATTAGTCACAGGCTTGATGGCCACTTGTGACAATCACTCAGATCACCCACACACACTCTGAGCTCCTCTGATGGGAACATCAAATCACCAACAGCACAGACCCTGCTAAAGGACAAGCTTTTCAAGAGTATTTTGGGAAGTGACTGTGAATGAGATTATAGTGATGTAGTGATTTATGTAAATGTATTACACGGCTCTCTGAACTAATCAAATGCGATCAAATATTTATGTGTACAGAGACAGAAAGCTAAAATATAACAGACTCCTGTCCCAGGCAATGTGTTATGTGGTCTTACAAAAACGTGATTTTCTCAGCTTTTTGCTCAATGTTAGTTTTTTTTTACCCATATTCAAGTGTTGATAAAAGAGGAATGCATGAAGCTATGGGTTTTGGTGTTTAAAAGCAGAGGCTCTGTTCTTTCTTTTGATATACTGTGTGTTCAGATATTCATTCAACAAAATATTCTGGGGGCCGTGAAACTTTTGTGAAAATGATCAAAAACACTGGCGGGGAAAGTGGTAAAAATGTTTTGGAAAATTAACATTAACATTTCTGTATATTTCATAATATTAGTTTACAGTTTACATCCTGATTTCTCACAGCGTCAATAGCGGAGGAATATCCGGTAATCGGCCTACAGCCTCGAGCCCGTGGCCTAATCACAGCCGTGCTGACATAGAGCCATAAACTCAAATCAATATTTCATGTGCGTGAATTTATTTATATATTTAGAAAGTAGCCGTTTAATAAACAAGATAATATACAGTCAGTCGACCATTATTGCAACAAACAAACAAACTTCCATCAGCCAAAAACAACCCTCTGCTCGCATTGCGGTCCTGATCACTCCGTTGGTGTTTATTTCACATGACTGTTTATTTCACATGACTTTATTTAATGACTGTTTTGTGTATCTGAGCTTTGCCCACCTGGTTTTCAGACAGCCACATCGCGGTCATCTGGTTGAGTTTAGTGAAGCTGTACGGAAGGTTCCTCAACCTGTGAAGAAAGAGGACAAAAATGAACAAAACAAAACTAGATTAATGTACAATGCATAAGAAGTTAGTATGACGGCATGCTGATAAAACAAAAAATGGGACATCATTCATTGGCAACACAGTAAATTTTAAAAGGCCTGACTGGTATAATGTGCATCAAGGCTGATAAATATAGCAGAGAGAGTAGAAAATAGAGCGATATTTTCCAGCCTGTTGAATCCCAGCCAAATCTGTCTAAGTGGTTCTCTCAGAGAAATGTGAAAGCAATGGCTCTCACAGACACCAGCTGAACGCCCAGGCTGGAAACGTTCCTCATAGAAAGATTTCGTACATGAAGAGTGTCCATTAATTTGGTTTGACCTCACTTGCGAAGAAAAATTTGTATGCCTGGGTCAAAACATGCTTGGCCGTATGCGGCACAGGGGGACGTACTTGTTGTCGCTGAGATTGATGACCTTGAGTTTCTGCATGTCGCCCATCTCCTCCGGCAGACACTCCAGCTTGTTGGAGTGCAGGAAGAGAACGGTGACGTTCTTCAAACTGCCCATCTGTCAGATGCACAAGCATACACATGAAGGGTTAACTGATGCGTAGAGACCTCTTCAAATACTCAGTTACAGGAACCCGGGATCATCGCATATGAGCTAAACTGACAACAGCAGTGAGAGTTTGTTCGTTCGGTCGAATTGGTTTCAACAAACCAATTCAATATATCATTAAATGTTGCGTTTCCAAAAAGATCTTTTGAAAGATTTTTATTAGCAAAATAAATGTTTAGTTAAATTCTTCTGTAAAAAGTGTGTTAAATGTTGCATGATTATGATACCAGCATAAGTTTCACTGACAAAGTTCTTGGCGAATCAGTCTGATTCATTAATAAGAATCTGTTTACACCGTAAAAAATTATATGATCAATAATGTATGACAACATGTTTTACATTGCTTTACCTCTTCAAAATAAGTCAAGCAATTTTCAACTTTTAAATTATACAAGATTCAATTCATTTTTAAGTCAGTTCAATGTAATTTAAGTTGAAATGACTTACACATAGGGTGATTGTACTTAATTTAAGGCAGCGGAACATTTCATGTTTTGTGAATTTGACATTATTAACTGCCAAAAACAAATCAACGCCACTGCAACCAATTGCACAGTTATAGATATTAAAACTAATTATTAGTTAATTCAAAAAAATACATCATAATATGGAAGTTAAATGCAATTTCATGTTGTCTTAAAGCATGCCAGGGCTGGACTGACCTCTGGAGGCATCTGTGTGAGCAGGTTGTGGTCGGCAGCAAACGTACGCAGATTTACACACTGACCGATGGAGGACGGCAGCGCCTCGATCTCATTGAAGCTACAGTCCAGCTCATCCAGAGTCGTGAGTCTACGGACAAAGACCCACATGTGATACAACTGTTAACACATAATCAAGCTCAACAGTTTTCTATATAATAAATATTATGTCATCTTTTAATACGGCAAGGAAGATCAGACTCAATTTGGCCTCTATTCAGAGGCCAAAGTTTGTTCACACAAACTTCGGCAATCAACGACCTTGAATCTTTGTTCACTAAAAGTCTGACGTCAAAGATTGTGTGTTTTTTGGCATGACTACCATGCAGGTGTGCTGAATAAATCACAAAACCATTGAAAACACCAAGGCTGAATAAGTGGATTTTGAAGCTGATTTTCATTTCCGTAAAAAGGGTTTTAGCTGTGAATCAAACAGCTGAACGTTTCTCCAACCCTGTAAGAAGTGTTGAGGAGAAACTAACTAAAAGGTCTGGATGACCTAAAGTACTGAAGTAGCCCTGAGAAGGCAACGAATCAGCCGTATGTGGTCAAGAGACTGCTTATTCTCTCCTACAACAACATAAATCTTTTATGACCCTTGATAAAAAATGTTGATGGAATTGGGTGACAGTGTAAACATGTCCAAATTTATGCCAAAATGCAGCATTAAAAAAAGTGTGTGTGTGAGAGGCAGAGCAAGAGACATCAATCATTACATACAACTGATCATGACTTTACATCATTAACCAATCCCATTATAAATCATATTAAAGAGCAATTATTGTGAAGTTTCTTCACTCATCTAAAATGATCTCAATGACAGTTTCATTCTAAAAAAATACAAAAGGCTCACGTAAAATAAACAAAACAAAATATATATATATATTTTATAAGACATGCTGTTACATAAACCTCCCCAGTTCAAAACAAACCAAATCAAACAAAAACAAACGACCAGTTGTTATTCAGTGGAAATATACGTTGCATCAGTGTGATGGGAAAAGACCGCTGAGACTAATGGAAAGTTAATCGTGCTTAATCAGTATGCTTTACAATCAGGCTGGGATTAAAAAGAGAATCCTTGCAATCACGTATTCATAATCCCTCTTGGCATATTTTCTTAACCCCGGACTAGGAAATCTAATCTGACATAAGGGATAACCAGCATGTTTGGAAACAAGCTCAAAATAAGAGGTGGCGAGAATGAGGTACAGCGGTTGGCTTCTTTTTCGATGGATAACAGTCTGTTGCTCTCTCTCTCACACACACACACACACACACACACACACACACACACACACACACACACACACACACACACACACACACACACACACACACACACACACACACACACACACACACACACACACACACACACACACACACACACACACACACACACACACACACACACACACACACACACACACACACACACACACACACACACACACAAAAGCAATCCCTCTCAGAGAGCCCATATGGACGTGCTTCCTTCAATCACAGGCCCGTTACGAAGCCTTCTGTCTGTAGCATATGGGTCTGATCATTTACAGGGTTCACTTTCAAACAAAAAATCATTAATAATATCACAAGGGTAGATTTCCCCCACCATCAGCACAGAAAACATTAAACAAGTAGGCAAATTCAGTGCGAGTCTAAGAGTGTGTTAAGGAGAACTGGGTCATGGTTTAAGTGCAGTTCATCAGGTCGCTGTGTAAAAATGGTGCTCACTTACCCGCCTATCGTGTCAGGCAGGTACATGATCTGGTTATCATCCACCTTCAGAGTGGTTAGTCTTTTCAGTGAGCCTGTGGGACAGACAGAGAGAGATTGTGTTGCAATTGGTAATTTATACATGCAGACAGAAACTGGCCATTCCACATCCACTAGAAGAAATTGAATCAGACTGAACACTCGAATATTAAGCACTTTCCACAAATATGGTACAAAATAGAGTCCGAAACCTTTTTCTCTCAAAATTGGTCGTTTAGCTGTCAGAAAACTGACTGTCAAAGAATTGTAAGAGCTTTATTATTTATTATGAAGTTTGCAAAACCGCCATTTTCAACCCTGCTACGAAAAATGTGTGATGTCTTAGTACAGGTTTAAAAGCTTGATTTGTGCAGTTTTCTAGAAAAAAAAAACATTAAATAGACATCAAAATCAAATAGATAACTTGTGGATTATACATTTTATTTCATTTATATTAACAAACAACAACAACAGAAAATGGGTAACAGGGTTGAAATTGACCCATTCACTCAGCAGGAGTTCAGAACCAAACGTTGTGTAGTCAGATGCTGAGTCCCAATTCGCATACTATCCGTCCTAAATAGTATGCGAAACTAGAATTAGTACGTCCCAAATCGTAGCATGTTGAAATGAGTATTCCAAAGATACCCGGATGGTCTACTATTTCCGGTTAGAATTCGAAGTGCAGATCAATGCACACTCTAACGGCTAATATTGCCCACAACCCATTGCGTGCGGGAGGGAGGAGCTTTGCGGTGATGATGGTGATGTAAACCTGGCAGTCGGATGCAGCAACGGAGATGCGCCCTCAGTTTTTAAGTGTAAGAATTCAAATGTTTAACCCTAATTAAAGTTATGTTTTATTGTCTCGTAATATTAATGGGTTTATGTTGTGCCAAAAAAGTACCGTGTTTATCTTGTAGGGTCCGACGAAGATACCGAGCGCCTCATTGCAGGCTACAAAACAATAAATAAAAAGGCTCTAGTAGCCTACAGTGTCATGCAAGTGTCTTTTTTATGTATTTCTGTTTCTGTCTGACTTATTTGTAGGCTAGTAATACTGTGGCTGTACATATGTTAACTTTATCAGTCCAACCAAAGAAACATGGTTACTACACTTTTACTATAGTAAAAGCATGGTTCATTTTCATCGGGGTATTTTTAAGTATTATACATAAGTATAAGATTAAGTATAAAATACGTTAAACAATAGTTACACTATAAACTTTAAATATTTTAACTCAGAAAATAAGTAGCGCTAGCTTTCGTTACACACATTTGCACATGAACGTCAGAACCAGCCGCCTCACAAACGACCTGCGTTTGGTTGATCTACGACGACGCCCTGCTTCACTCCTCAATTTGGTAAACACATTGTAAATGTATTGTGGAAAAAAAGATGGGAATAGTAAATAAAATTATATTGGATATATAAGAATGAATGGAATGTTAAATGTTTTGTTAACAGTCGCGGTGTGCGTAACTAGGCAACCACGTTCAAGTTCACGTTGCATGACGTCATCGAAGTATGTCCCAGAACGTGCATACTTTTTTGCTACACACTCAAAAGTATGTACTTTTTCATCACAAAAAAAGTACATACTTTTAGGTCGTAGTATAAGTAGGCGAATTGGGACTCAGCCAGAGACTCTTAAATTAAGGAAATATTTTAAATATAAATAGTTTGATCACTTTTTCTAAAAATAACTGGGTTAAAATTGACAAATGCAGTCAGCACTGCAATTTATGTAAAAATCAAGATTATTTACTTGTATTCCACCCATGCTGTAGTAAATGTCCAAATGATGTTGCTTTTTGAGTGTCATGTTTTACTTTTTTTTTTTTTTTTTTTTTTTTTAAATATGCAGTAACAGAGTTGAATGAAAATTGCAAGTTTCATTTTTAGTACTTAAAATTAGTTGAACAACAACATTAAAAATTGTTTTGGCCATCATGAAACATTACAATTAGACATACAATATCAACATTATGAAGTTGAATGATTTGAATTGTTGGAGTCAAGAAGGTCAAAGCTCAAAGGTGGAACAGGTCAAATTCACCATTTTTAAGGTGGTGGTTGGGTGACAGACACTTGGTGTGTTTAAAACTAGCTACTTCCCAAGCTTAACTTGGTCTATGGGAGATAATAGTTAAATCTAACTTGCCAGTCTCAAAGAAAGAAAAAAAAGTGTACCAGATTAATGAAAAGTGCCATTTAATTAAAAGCCCTTGTAATGAAAGACAAGACCTTGTCTTTCTGTTAATGTCGAGCAGTTTTGTCCAGCTCTAAAGCAGATTTCATTAAGTGTTAAGATGGGAGGTATTATTTCCCAGCGAGCCTCAAGGGCGGTGTGACTTGGCCACTTCAACATGCCTGCTCATTAGTGACTCTCCGGCTGGGTCATTCATTAGGTAATGAGATTGCATTAGTGTTCTACCCATAATCCTCCCGTTCACTTACACATCTAACCTGTTCATTTGTTACAAAGCAGATTAGAGTTGAGGCTGTTAGAGGACATGCTTCACGTCCTGCACTCGTTTTGACTGATCACATTTAAGAAAAACGACACCACAAACAGAAATTATTGAGTTCATCTCTGCATTTTAGAGTGTGGGTCTTACCTATAGACCCTGGCAGCTGCGTCAAACCGTTGTTGGACAGCAGCAGATCCTGCAGGTTTTCACAGCCGGATATCTGCTCTTCAACCATCTCCAAATTGTTTTTGGACACGTCCAGGTAGCAGAGTTGCTTCAGTGCCCCGATCATCTGCACACACACACACAAAACACCTCTCTCCATTACTGAAACAAATGACTGATTTCTGAGAAAAGTTTGTGTAACTGAGCAAAAGCGACAGCCACTCTGTGAGAAGAGCTCCAGAAAAACGAGTGCTGTGGCAAAAATGCATTGATCTCAAATCTCAATTTCAATCAAATATGGTGGGTGAAATCAGAGCCGTAGCCTTGTGTATATTGCTATAGAGACGAGATGGTTCCTGAGGAGGACAGTGAGGAAGCAGAAACTGATAATTTGAAGAGTTGGAGGAATACAGCTGAGAAAGAGGTCAAGAGAGATGACTGAAGCCAAGCGTGAACTGGTTAAATCCATTTCTCAAGCATGAGGGCAGATTGTGGACCTGTCCTCCTGTTCCCAAACACACTTCATCTTTCTGTAGCTCCTTTCCAAAAAACACAAGTGTGAAATCCATCTAGCCTAGTATAAAATTGTCACCAGCAATGTCGTGTTACCACAGATTTCGTCTGTCCAGATAAGGGTACCAGGGATAGGGCTCTGTTTTCTAGCGCAGGTCCAGAAGAAAACTAGTGCTTTAGGCCATTTTATTAATAGCAAACCTGGAGAGACAACAGTCAGTTTCGATTTGATGATGACTTAAAGTGAGCATCAACGGAGCATGAATTATATGGCACAGGACACAGGAATCTTGAACTTCAGATGCACTTGGGTGACGACCGATTAGATGCGAACTGCCTAAACTGCAATCAGAGGCTGTGTGTGACTGTGACGAACCCTGCTGTTGATTAATCACCGCGACCATGAGCCGCTCTCCTGGGTGTGGCGTAAGAAGCTTAATCAAAAGCACTAATAACCGGAGAGAAATTGAATTCTGCAAAAAGAGAAACATATGGCCGTTCGGCCTTGCACAAGGGCATGCCGTCAGTAAGCTGGTCTCTCGGGTCAGAGAGGGAGAGAGGTCAGGGTGCCGCCCTCATATCCGGATCATTTGTAGGTCAGACATGTTCAAAAGGATGTTCGGAAAACTTGTGCAAAACTCATCAGACTAATGCGAATCCTGCCAGCGAGGCCCACAATTACTGTCAGTTTGCTCTCAGCGGCAAGCTAATGCCTTAATCACGACCCGTTTAAAAGTATCTGGCAGTCTGAAGAGAAGACCATCCTGAAGGAATGTTTAGGAAGGAGATTTTCACCAGCTTGAATCATTAAACGAATGATTTACATAGAAATTATCTGCTTTTTCGTTTCATGAATAGTGCTGAAGATGATGAACATGAACGACAATTTCTGTAAGAATGGTTTAACGAACGGTTTACACAGAAATTTGTTGTTCTCATTTTAAATTAAAAGTTATGTTCTGATCTATTATTCTCTCTTACGGTTATATCTTTCAATGAATAAATGACATTACAAAGTAAAACTATTGCAGGTGTTTTTCATTGCACGTTTTTCAATTTAAAAAAATCTTTCCGTTTTTATCATTTTTAGAAAAAAAATTTGGTAGCCAGAAGTGGGGCGGGGTGCCAGATTATTACAGGTCTAAAGGGGGGAAAGTTTGAGAGCCACTGGTTTAACAAAATGATTTTCCACACAAAACATGATCAACAATTTACGCTAGAATACTTTTTACAAATGATTTACACAGAAATATAACCATTTTAGCATCATGCACATTCAACTCATGTTTCATGAATGAGGCCAAACCAGTTTATATATAAAAAAAAAAAAATAAATTGTATTTGTCATGGTGCACATGGCAAAAAGACAAAAGAAAAAGGCAAGAAAACAAAAAAATGAATGCAAGACTCACCCCTGGTAAAAATGTCAGCTTATTTCCATCCACCCACAGCTCTCTGATTCCTGTAAGCTGCTCCAAAACTTCAGGCTAGACCAAAAGAACAAACAAACTCAATATCTCAAATTCTCAGCAAGAGGAAATCTGCCACTGATTTCAATGCCATTAAAGGAGAAAAATGCATATTAGGTGCAGTCTAACAGAGAAGGACTCAATGAGCTCATCTGCATCTGCACTGAGAGCTGGAAGGGAAACGCATGCGACACCTGAACCACAGAGAGGTGTTACTCACCACTTCAGTGAACTCGTTACTCCCCAGATCCAAGCGCTCCAGCTGTGTGAGCTTATGCATGCTCCTGCAGACACACACACACACACACACACACACACACACACACACACACACACACACACACACACACACACACACACACAGTATTACTAACATTATTAACCATGGATTAAGCACATTTCAGCTTGGTACACAAACATATCTGCGTGATTATCAGTTTTGCAGGACTGGATGAACTGCAGATGGAGAGCAAACATCAGACAGGCTGGTGACAACCACAGCTCTGCTTTTTAAAGACTGCACACAATGACTCCCCGCAGAAAACAAATGGCAAAGACATTTAGCGAACAGCTAGTTACTGCTAATCAATTTTTCATTAGCAGTTTCAGAGCACAGACTTCAATCACCAGCCTCACATAAAATAACAAGAAACATAAACTGAATTAAAATAACACTCAAATATATTCTCCAAGATCATACCTAGAGGTCAAGCTAAGGAGTTTAAGGATGTTCCACGGTCATAAATGACAATAAAATATGAAGGCAATGTATCTTTCCTCTTCTGTAACTAAAACTATATGCATTATTTATCCAAATAAAACATACCTTTTCACTTTTTTTCTTTACAGATTTTCCACAAATCTAGGTTAATATAAGTCCACAAAAAAGTAAATAAAAGAGCTAAAAAAGTTTCCAAAACATACGGTGTTACATACATTTTTATGTTTTAGCTTTTCTTGCCACTTATATTGATAGCGATAGTAGAGACAGAGAACGGAAATGGGAACAGGATTTGGAAATGACATCAGCCAAACCAATTTCTATAACATTTAGCATGATAAGGTCATTATCATTTCACTTCAGGAAAATATCTTTCAGTCACATGACAGTGATGTGGGAGTCAATGCAATATATTACTTGCTTATTGGATTTCAATTGGAAGCGCATAATTGTTAACTTCATTTATTTCTCTTTACAAAGTCAATACTATTATCTCTATGTTCTATCAGATATTTTACGGTCACCTTGAATGCTTTACAAATCACTTGGGTATCAGGGAATGATGAAAATCTGCCATTAGACTTCTAATGCCAATCTTTACAACACATTTCTCCAGGTTCGTTCTCCTCTTCCAAGCTGCTCATGCGATATCAATATCTGCGTCCAACCCTAAAATAACATCCAACACTTGGGTAGGTGTGCTTCAGGGCAGGGTGTAACCTCTGCTGACGTGGACACCAGATCAACAGCCTACAGGCATATTGTATCCGTGGAAAAAGTTAAAGACAAAATAAAACTGAAAATGATTTACGGCACAAGGAATTGTATAATAAATGGTTATAAACTGAAGGCAGGCTTGTAGGAAATTTTGTGTTGAAAGACACACTGGTAGTTGGCCGACTGTAAGAGGGATTCATTCATCCAGGGTTTGGAGGCGTGCAACCAGTCAATCAGCCAAAAAAACTCGCTGACCCCTAATGAGCAATCCACAGCTCATTATAATCTCACACACACACACACACACACACACACACACACACACACACACACACACACACACACACACACACACACACACACACACACACACACACACACACACACACACACACACACACACACACACACACACACACACACACACACACACACACACACACACACACACACGAGAAGACTGCTGAAACAACACAGCCATAAAGATATCCGGTCAAAGTGTAATAATGGTAAATGAGTAAGAGATGCATGTGACTGACAGCTTTCCGTCTGTCTTTGATTACTTGTGTCTTCCTGGTATACTTCCTGATCCAACACAGTTCATGCATTTTACTTCTCCTGATCTGCCAATTTTTGTCATTTTTGAAGAAATTGAAATTCGATTTGGTGTCTGGTTGTTTGAAAAGCTGCTTGGTTTGAAAGTGACTTCTTTGTGACTTGTGCGTCACACATCACTACGCTATTGACAATAGACAAAGGAGCTTTTTTTTGTCTGCAAAATTTCACCAAATCACGCTAGTGTGACCACAGCTTGAGAATGAAATCACTGATTTGATCACTTAGAAAAGTATTAGCACACCTTCTCCACAATGAGCAGCTTCAGTTAAGGAATCATTCATAATTGTGATGCTTCCCTTAGTAAACACTAGGAAACATGACTCATGAGAGATGAACATTCTTTCTCTCATTTTATTATTTGATTAGTAAAGCATGAAATGTCTCTTTTGCCATACAAAGGTCAACAGTTTGCTTTCAAATCAGAACAAATTAGGGCTGTCGGTTTAACACATTAATTGGTTATTGAAAAAATGTAAAATGTAAAAATTGTAAAAATTTAACGCACCCGCCCCACCCCAGATCTAAGTAGTTCATCTTATATTTCATAAAGTTGACTGGTGAAAAACATGAAGCAGATAAATAAATAAATAAATAAATTCACTGCATGATGGAGCCTATAGAACACAGTTATAATTTGCCCCTAAAATTCAAGATATACAGGCAAAAATGCCCTGTATGAGTTTTAGTCTCATATTTATATCATAAGATATAGTTAAGCAATATAACATAAGTGCTGTTTCTGTCCCGAATAGCACACGTGCAAATGTTAGAAATCTATATGTATATTTTATACAACAGTTCAACAAATAAGAAGTTAATATCGTGCTATATTTTAGATACAATAATGTCTGTCTTTGTTAATGAAAATATTACATATAAAGCCCCAGGAGAACGATTGTGTGTCTCCGAGAAACACAGCGGTGTTTCTGAATGAATCAGCGCTTTGAGCGAATCAATCGGGTGAACCAATGATTCAATGAGCCATTCATAAAGAAAGCCTTTACTTCCTTCCTGACTGGATCAGCCGTTTGAACCAATCAAATAAATTAATGAATGACTCACTCATTTAGACATTTATTGCAAGTTTTAGTTTCTTATTTAGAGTATTATCTCATAAAAAAAAAAAAAAACATATCCCATATTAATAAAATAAAAAAACACATTAAAGGTATAGTTCACCCAAAAATGAAAGTTCTGTCATCACACCCTCATTGCCTAAAGGTTTGTAATGTCTATTTGACGTTTTTCTAATTCAACACAATAATGACTTTAACTTATCTTTTGTGGTAAAATTACCTTTAAATCGCAACATTGTGTAATTTATAAGATTAAAAATGTATTAAAAATGTGTAAAAAACGAATTAACAGCTGATTTATGGTGCTGTAGGTTTTGTGGTTAGTTCATGTGCTCTAAAACAGAGACATTCTGCTCAAGTGGCTTTTGTTTAAAACATTTAGGGCTGTAATGAGTTGTTTTGATCTTTGCGGACTAACAGTAACCCAACCACCACACTCGAGGCCTGTGTGTTCCAGGACGGAGGAGTCGGAGGCATGGAGATCGCCTCGGTGGCTCTCACACTCAAAACCAAACAAACGAGCCCTCACATGATGCAATATTGGCTCCGGAGCCAGAAATGATTATAAAACCTGTCACAGCATGTCACTCCAGAGCCTCTTACGTAAGACTGAACAATATGATGCCGCAGAGACAGAGAAAGAGATGTTTGCCCTTATTTATAATGCGATTATCAGAAGGAGTGCAGAAGCACGGATCATCGTTTTAATATTTTAGTCATTCAAACGAATCCCAGAGCCGCACTTACTTTGGCAACATCTTTAACTGGTTCTCCCGCAGTTCCAGAATCTGCAGTTTGGTTAGTCTGAGGAAACAGAGAAAGACAGAGAGAAAAGTTAATTATATAAACACAGATTAATATATTTATAACCTGACATCTACTTAGAGTAATTAATGCTGCTGCAGTTTGCATTGCAAACAGAACACTACTGTATTTTGTGACTGCTTGGTTTTAAATCAAAGAACTTGAGGTTTCAAATGTACCGTAAATGTTAAGTAATAAAGAATTTTTTTTTTTTTTTTACAATAACTGTAATAGCACCTTTATTCTAAAATCCCCTCGGTCACAAACTTATGTAAGCACTTTACTATTCTATGTCCCTATGCTGACTGACTACATCCTCAAAATACACTGTGGTCTTTCAGTATGCAGTGGAAGCATGCCGATTGTTGTCCTCAAGTGACCTCAACAGGAACTGAGGGACATGTTGCATGTGCCATTTGAAGTCTATTTCAGGCTGTGTGTGCATGATTATATGTCAAAGATACCACTGCACGATCTTTCACAGGAACTGCACTGCATTTTCATAGTAAAGCACCATTTCTGAGCTGTTACATATGATTCAAGCTCAATGTTAGGACGTGCTTTCTGAGGAAGTTTTGCATGTGTCATTTTAATAGATTTACAGCTTGCATAAATCAACAAGCTGGATGATGCACGTTAAACCTGTTTTGAGCGTGCTTGGAAAACCTTTTCAGTGTTTTGTAGAACAGTTTTGTCCATTTTATTTGTTAATGTAGTACATACTTTGGCCAATCTTGAATCTAGATGCTGTCTGATCTGAAACAGGAGAATGGATTATCTTGTTCTCTCTAGGATTGTTCATGAGTGTGAATCTGTGTGTGTCTGACCTGCCGAAGCTGGCTGGTAGAAACTCTAGGAAGGCATCGTTCAGGTAGAGCTGGGTCAGGCTGAGGAGCTGCGTGAAGCCTTCTGGGAGTCTGTGGAGACACGAGAGCGCTTTCGTTACATCACTCACTCACTCACTCACACACACACACACACACACACACACACACACACACACACACACACACACACACTCTACTAGCTATATACCCACTTTGATATGGGGTTCACACTCGCTTCAACGACGCTCAGGACTTTACAGTTCTTGATATTTTCAGGGAATTCCTGGATGCCTGAAATTTAAAACAAAGAAAAGAATGAACTTGATTAATAATTGCTGGTTTTATGTTGCTCTTTGTGCCTAGGGTATAAAATGACTTCAAATGAGCAATTTGCATTCGGTTCAGTTACAACATCTCGAATGACTGCATTTTTGTGTGGATGCGGACAGAACACTGTACTAAAATACTCTGATGTGGTGCTGTAGATTCGGAAAACACACCACCAAAGTCAATGGAGCATTAGCTGTCGGGATTAAACACTACAAGAGAAAAAGACTATTGCACTGCTATTGCTGGTTGCATGAAACAACAAACACATGATGGAAAAATAATTCAGAACGGACTTTCAAATGGCACTTTAATAAATAAAGATCCTGGAAATGTACACTATTACATTTTTTTTTTTTTTTTATATAATTCTATTTCACTGATTTCAACTATTATATCTTTGTGTCCAGAGTTGAAATAAATGTGATGGAATTTGACCTACAATCCCAGGAAAAGTTTGGAATTATTACAATTTTTAAAAAATATATTTTTATTCTGCTCACCAAGGCTGCATTTATTAGATCAAAATTACAATAAAAGATTACAGTAATAATTACATTAATTCTGTGAAATTGCATTAGAAACTTTTTTTATTTCTATGTGAATGTGTTAAAATTATAATTTATAATTATAATTTATTCCTGTGATCAAAGCTGAATTTTCAGCATCATTACTCCAGTCTTCAGTGTCACAAGATCCTTCACAAATCATTATAATATGACGATCATAGGAATAAATTACATTTCAACATATATTCACATAGAAAGCATATATTCAAGTTATTTTAAATTGTAATAATATTTCTCAATATTACTTTTACTGACCAAAGTTTGGATCAAATAAATGCAGCCTCGTTGAGCATAATATAAAAGCTTTTTAAAATGTTGACCAGTATTGTAATAAGTTTTTACAATGATTACAGGCAGTAATCGCTACACAATAATGGAGTTATGGAACTAGAAGTATTATTTG
Organism: Scardinius erythrophthalmus; assembly: GCF_964197995.2. Taxonomy (NCBI): domain Eukaryota; kingdom Metazoa; phylum Chordata; class Actinopteri; order Cypriniformes; family Leuciscidae; genus Scardinius; species Scardinius erythrophthalmus. The sequence goes on along the minus strand of NC_138243.1, from coordinate 7,734,142 downwards.
GAATCAGAATTTGAATATGCAAAAATAAACAGCTGCAATTCAGAGAAGTCCCCGTCCCTATTTGTGCCCCACTTAAAAATAATACATAATATGTTAAGTAAACATTTCTCCACTAGGTTCTTCTCTAAATGGACTACCAAAGAAAACGCCACCTAACGCTGTTTTTAGAAACAACGCAAGCTCATGCAGCGCTAGAGCTAGACTGCACACTTCCTGTCCTATAACCACAGGAGCTGGAGTGTGACATCAAAGTTATGTTAAGATATCCTCCCTCCAACGCACTCGGATGCAAGCTAAACCCGTGAGAAGAGACAACCACAGGTGGGTCTGCATCAGCTCAGACACACACACACACACACACACGCATCAGTGAGCTCTCAGATCTGCACCAGGTGACCCTGCGCTCGCTCTGGTTTACTGTACACCACTTCTGATGCGTCATTACACCGAGCGGCTATGCTAAAAACAAACACGTCCAGATTTAGATTTCCTGGAAATGCAGTAAATGTAAGAAATTTGATTAAACTGCCTCAAATGTACCAGCAGCGTCCTCACTGCAATGCAGATGTGCAAAACTAAATATATTCAAAATAGTCAGCTAACTGGTCTAAAGGAAACCCTGTAAAACTAGGCTGGTTTCAGTGCAAGACGCGCAATAACTCAAGACTTCAGTCTGAATGTGTGTGGCTGTAGTGCCGCTACTTTACAGGGGAAATACAGCAAACAATCTAACAGCTAAAGCACAGCACAAAATCATGCTAATTAAAGCACCAGTGCTAAAAATAAAAAATAAAAGACAAATCACCATGAACTACTCAAAATCCCTACTATTAGGATGAGACCACGAATTAAGAAGGTTTTGCCTGAGCCTCGCTGTGCAGGTCTGAGATTGTCATGTCTGTCATTGCTTTATCAGATTCTGCAGCGCACCAGCTGACAGATGAAGTGATGTGTAAACAGAGACTCAGTGTGTGTCTGGTGTTGCGGTCTTCACTTATGCTTAAAAACTGAATAAATTGTTTCTGCAGATTGCCATCAGTTTACAGGATATCAAAGCTAGAGGGTATTTAACTTTCCAAAGCAGAGCCAGAATAAACAGTGTAATAGTAATAGTGTAAACAACGGCTCTGTTCCAATCCCTAGAGAGACGCGGTCTACATAGGCAGCTACCTTCTTACTAGCACCGTTTACAAAGGATGAAGAAGTGCAGCAACAGGAACCCAGGGGTTTAGCGATGTTAGCATGTTGCTAAGCTATTAGCACAATATTCTCTGCTAACCGTCACACCTTTTTCAGCAGAGGTCTGATCTAAATGTGGATGTAGTTCATGAAGGCAGGTCATGGCAGAAGTGAAAGTACTTCAAAGTGTAAAAAAAAAAGTTATAGAAATAAACTGTAAAGAAAATGTACTGAACTAAATATTTTTCATTAAAAAAATCATTAATATATATAAAATAAAAACTGCTAGAAAAGCAAGGCCATGTTAACCAAGCTGTGCTTCAAATTTGAAGCTAATATCACAAAAACTGAACCCGCTGAGAGGATTTAAAGTACCGTTTCCATGCTAAAGCGATGTCCAATTTCAACTGGAAGGAATTTTGATTGTTTAAGCTGATCGTACCTAAATTATGATGATTACTGAAAAATATCTATAAAACACTACCGTGACACTGAGATAAAACACACTGCACACACAAACACCACATGTTTGATTAGCATGAAAAGCGTTCAGCATTTTTACAGTGCTGAATAAGATATAATCATAACTGGCTCTTGTCTTGAATTATACATCTTGTTTCTGTCTGATAACCACCATCCAATTCTGAACCAATGAACGACACATGAAAACAAAATGTTAATTTACTATGATTCGCCTGGAATGAATGAACTATGATTCGCCTGGAATGAATGAACTATGATTCGCCTGGAATTAATGGTGAATTGTGTTTTGCAGCGTAAACTGGAGCTTGAAGAGATGAGCTGAGTTACAGTGGATGAGAGCTCAGCGAGTGCGTATATCAATCTCTGAATCTGTTCAGAAGTGTAACTGGACTCTGAGAAGGAGAAAGAAAGGGGGGTAAACTGGCCGTTCTGCTTACTGTTCTTGCTGACGTCGAGCTCCCTGAGATTGGTGAGGTTGGCGATGGCCGGTGGCAACACCGTTAGGTCATTGTCCGGTAGACTCAATCGGTAGAGCAAACTGCAGTTGAAAAGTTGCTGTAAAGGATTAGAAATGGAGAGACAGACGTTTGAGAAACATTCCTGGAAAACTTTAAGAAGAAAGAAACTTCATATTGATATTCCAGCTTTTTGCAGAGGAGTTGGATTCATTTAAAATTGATTTGTTGGTGAATTAGTTCTGCATAGGTGAAACAGTCAAAGCAAAATCAGGTTAAAACTTGATCAGATCTCGATGGACCTTCATGTAATCTAATTCCATCCGGTCTGAGGAAAATAACACGTCTGCAACACAAGGCCACTTCTGGTGGAGGACAGGAACGACGTGGATAAACACAAAATTCAGGCCAGTGGAAACGGTTTATATGATAAGTAGAGAGAATCGAATCGCTCCGAGACATCCTGCCAGTGGATATCTCGCAATTCAGACTTTCAGAGAATACTGAGTTTATAACACAATTGTGTCTTTATTTCTCACAGTTCTGAGTTTATATTTCACAATATATATTTCACAATTCTGAATTTGAGAGTTTGTAACACATGCCAATTTCATAACATTTGGACGAATTGGTGATTGCTGAAAAAAATCATCACAGATTTTAAACCATTTCAGATCAAATATGTAAATATTTCAATATATTTATATAGAATACAATCAAAAGGCAAAAATTGCCCATTTACAAGTAACACGAGTTAGGTAATCAGATTACTTTTTCATGTGAATTGTAAAGTAAAACATCACTTTTAAATTTACAACAAAATATCTGATTTTCTTCATCAAATAAGTAACTTCATCAAGCAAGTTACTTTTTCCCGTTTACTGACTAACAGCTCGTCCACATGTTGAGAGAAATCGTAAGCGCAGAGGTGTTGTGTGTGCGCTGTGTGTGTGAACGATGGATAGTGTAGCTCTAAACTAAATGTGAGCACTCATTTACTAAAACAGATTCAATATTCCTCGAAATTAATAAAAACAGTGAAATGCAAACTCAGAATATTACACAAACCTGCTTTAATTAAATAATGATAAATGACACAAATATACTTTATGTATTTAATCTCACTTTATTAACCAATGTCTTTGCGGCAGAACTTTGATGATCCAATTCAACCATTTGAATAAGCAAAACTGACTTTAGTTAAACATTAGGGGTGTAAGAAAAAAATCGATACACATGAGTATCGTGATATTTTATTTTGCAATACTGTATGGATTTCCAAAAACGCAATATCGATTTTTTTTTTTTTACGCCAAAAATATTCATGGTAAGACGGTGGTTCACGTTTTTGTTGTTTAAAAGGCTCGCCGAACGGTGCGTGTCCACTGGCACGGAGCGAGCGGAGCAAGCATTTTCAATTCATTCCTATGGAAGTCAAGCTTCACGCTCAGCAGTGCATTTTGGGATTGACAGCGGACCGGAGAAAGCGTTGAGAGCGACAGAGAGCGTCAAAAGGTTGGGCAGTTCTCGACTTTATGCAAATATCGAGCGAAAAACGCGGTCGGCAGTTTATGATGGATTTAGTGCGTAAATCATTTTATTTACAAATTAGACGCTTTGCAGTTGTTTATATGTTAAAGATTTTATTTTGGATGTGTTTATTGTTATTATATTGGCTGGGTTTATAAAATTGAAAGGATCTTTGCTTGGTGCATTTGGAAACAAAGCTTGTCTATTTCTAAATGTAATCGCGTGCATGATGATTATACTGTCCGTGTGTTGAAAAAAACAAACACACTCGTAACAGACACACCCCAAAGACGGAGACGTTACAGCGTTGCCAGCGGCACCGAGCGTAGTTTTGCCGCTGTAGTGGACGCGCACCGTGAAGCTGCGTTCACACCAAACGCGAATAGAGCGTCTGGCGCGAGTGATTTCAATGTTAAGTTAATGCAAAGACGCGTTTACGCACGTCTGGAGGTCCTGTGGCGCGAATGAGGCGTTTAGCGCGGCAGACGCTAATTCGCCTCATTCGCGCGTCCAGTTCTTTTAAAATCTTTTATCACATAAAAACTTGATTTCAATAGGCCTATATGACATTCATTTTCTTCACTTTCATTCATTTTCGTCCAGTTCACATTGTTGTTTTGTATTGTGACAGGGGCTATGTATTTTCTTTTATTATGGCCTACTTGAGAAATATAAAAATTTGCTCACTAAGAACCTGTGAAGCACAATACCAAACTGGCAGTCTGATTTTCTGTGAACTGAATTGTTTACCTAAAGTAAACTTCTTTGACTTTTATGCACATCATGTCTTTTTTTAAATATTATTTTTTCTAAAATTATAGTCCTACTTTAAAAAAAATCCCAATATATCGCCTTATGCACAGTATCGAAATATATTGCAATATATTGAATCGTGACCCATGTATCGTGATACGTATCATATCGCCAGATTCTTGCCAATACACAGCCCTATTAAACATCAGATATCTGTTTCAGTGTTTGTTTTTATTGCTGATGTGAGAGTGTTGAACTTTTCCCCCTGCGCCCTGTTCTTCTGCGATCCAGAGATGCGCCCTGTACTGTACAGACATGAATTTGCATTTCCTTATTCTTTTCACTTTTGGTGTGAAGGGGCCTTTACATTTGCCAAAAATAGAACATTTTATTAAAAACAAACAAGCAAGCCCAGCTCAGATGAGAAAAAAGTAATGCAACATTACTTTTCATAAAAAGTAACTACCGGTAAGTAATGCAATTAGTAACTTTTTTCTGGAGTACCTCAATATTGTAATGCATTACTTTTAAAATCAACTTCCCCCAATACTGCTGCCAACTAACAAAAAAAGTCACGTTTCACCGCCTAAGCACTAAACAAGCTTTTTGGAGACATGCAGTGCAAGCGTGTGAGTGGTGCGAGTGCACTCGTACTTTGGGCAGCTCCTCGATCTGGTTGGCGTCGAGGTAGAGCTCCTCCAGGGTCTTCTCGAAGCCGAAGATCTCCTTGGGCACCTGCTCCAGGCTGCAGTGAGAGTAGTCCAGCGAGGTGACGGTCTCCTCCTCGCCCCGCAGGCAGCGGCACGGCACCAGCCGCACAAACAGACTCCGCTTGCTGCTCATCCTCACGACAGCTCAGGCACTGCAGACGAGCAGGAGAACAAGATCAGCATCTCATCAGCGTTAATTATTCAAGGAAATGAACACTAGGATACGCGATAGTGCTGCCAAAACAGCTTGGTTTACAGCTTAGTTACACAAGGAATCAGCTTTTTACGATTCCTAATTGATTTTGAGTAGGTATTGTTTACATCACTTATTAAATTGTACTTTTATTTTAAATTATTTAAAACACACGTGTCATTTTAGACAGTTTTAGTTTTCTTCTTTTGGCAAAAATGTGCTTTCATTTTCATTTTTCTACAAAACAACATTTTCATTGACTGTACTGTGTCATATAAAGATCAAAACAAATTTAGAAAAATTTAACATGATTTTATGTTTGATATATCAACAAACAATTCAGTGTGTGAAACATGTCTGCTTATGTGCGTTGTTGCATCAACATTCACAACTTTGAGCTACATGTTATGATCACAGCTGAATTTTACATTTTCTTTTTTCTAAAAACATTGCTAGTGCATTACTAGAAATTAAACTAAAATCTGCCAATTATCATCATGATGCATTTCTTGACCCATTTTTGGCAGTTTGCTGTTGACGGGTTTTTTGATTTTGTCAATGAACAAATGAATGTTTCCTTCAGTAATTTTGTTGCGAGATTAACACTCTTTTAGGCATAAACATACTGCGAATAAAGCCGACAATTACTCAATCTACAATAGCACTGGGAGGAGCACATTAACATTCATTAAAACCTTTATATTCACGGTTGGCCTGAAAAACAGCATCATTATACAATGTCCTTTCATTCTGTTGAAATGGAAAAAAAAGTCCTCGATACGGCATCAGAAAGGGCGGCCCAAGGTTTGCTCATGAATTGACAGAGGTTTTCACGAGGTGCTGCTCTATTTATCCAAACCCAGAGGAAACAACAATTGCCTGCTGTACACACAAGCATTCTCTGGCGTTGTCTGTGTGTGGACCGTCATGAAGAGCCCTACAATCTGCATTTAAATGAGGCGCTACAGCTAATGCTATACAGAAGTATGAGTGATCTGAAATCGGCCGACAGAAATCAGCTGAAAACTATCAAAAATGTTTGTCGTCATAAAACCTTAACTTAACCATAACTTTGTGAATCTGACACAGGATATTCAACAAGAAAAATGCAGTATTGAACTTTTACCAAAAGCAGTTGGATCAGGAACAAAGCCCGACTGAATGAAAAAGTCACTCAATGGCTGAAAGTCTCTTTGGCGGCTGGTTAGTGGTTCACATTATGCAATAGGCCACATCACATCAGCGTCACAGGAAAGGGGATTCACAGAAAATAGTCAGTACACTTGAAGGAAAGATTACAAAGAAAAATCTTTCTTTCTAGGAATAACATCCATTAAAAAAAAAGTTAATCAAAGAGTGAAATCAAAGAGTGTTGACTCTGTACATAGTATGAAATACAGATCAATCTGTAAACAGATCATTTCTATACGTGCGCAGTTGTGCACCGATATAAGTGATCCTCCAGATTTAGCTATATTAGGACACGTCAGAGCTCAGAACAATTACGAAATGTAAAGATTGACTGGTTTTGTTTAGAACGATTGTAAGCGATTCTCAAAAGGTATTAATGAAAATATGATCAGATGTCGCAGGAGAAAAGTCTGATGCTCAGGCAATAATACATACTTTTTTTACATTAAATATATTACATTGATACATTACTTTTTAATAAGCTTCATTACGAGAAAAACATAGCTTAAAAAAAAACAAATAATGTTTAATAAATATTTACAAAATTTTTAATACAAATGTAATACGATTTTATAATAATTTGTTTATAATGAATTTATAATAAATTAAATAAAAATACTACTACTACTAGTAATAAGTTAAAATAACAAATAACATTATTATAGTATATTATTACTACTACAACAATTTATAATACTAACTATACTCCTAATACATATGTTTTTATTTCCGTAGCTTAATAGTGATTAAGTTATTTCAGAAACAGAAAGTAAACAATTACAGTCTGTTCTGAATAGCTCAGTTGCTGGACAGGTGAGTATAAAAATAACCTGTCTCCATCATAAAACGGCAGATAATCAACAGAATCAGTTCATCCCCTGCAATCTTTTGGTAAGAGGCCCAGATCTTTGACCGCTAAGCTACACTGCGCCAGACAATAGAAGCAGGTGTTTCGGTCATTAGATATTAAACACACTTGATACAGTAATACACTAGTCAAGGTCAGGCATACATGGGTAATGTTTGATGAAAATGACAGGTCAATACTTCTGGATAATGAATGAAGAGATTAGTGATCATCACATTGTATGAATCATTTAGGGAAAGTAAAAGCACAGGCCTCGAGCCTCGTTCCTCTTGGAGCAGGTCCAGGCGCACCATTGTGTTTCCACACACACTGTGTGGTGATTACATGGAGTCCTGCGGTATTGTGACAGGGCGTCTAGAGTGTCTGCTTTTAGACATGGATTTCAGCGAGCAGTGCAGGAGGACAAACAAGCCCTCTCAGCCTCTGGCTGCACTGCAGCGCGTCAAGGGGAGACGTGTGAGAGAAAGGGTGAGAGATTTCCGTTTCCAACCAGTTGTTACGTGTGCTGTTTCGAGGCCATGTGATGAAGCTGATGAGGAAGAGGAGCGGGATTACATCACAGACACAGGAATGCGGCTGCATCAATGAGTTCCTTGTGGAGGAGTGTGGAGAATGTGACCTTTCTCCTCCTCCTCCTCCTCGGACGGGCGCAGCACATCTTCATCACGTGTGCAGAAGTGTTTGGACCGAGGGCATCCAAACAATCACTCCTTCAATGAAAGTCACTGTGGGCAGAGCCGCCGATAGGGGGGGACAAACGGGTCTGTTGTCCCAGAACTGGGCCCTCACTAAATTATGGAATAATTTAAAAAACATTTTTAAAATAGGTCTATTTGTGGAAAAAATCTGTAATATTTGAGTTACATAAAAGCTTTTTATTTGTTTTCTTCCTAATTGTCCTTGAAATAGTGGTCAAGACCAGTCAAACTCCATACACACCTTCTGCTTCAGTACATTTCAAACGCTTCGATGGAAAGGCTTAAATGCTTGAAATATGTTTTGTAGACAAATATACATTTTGCTCAAATATAGATTTCTTTATAATACATTTTAAAAAAATGAATTTGAGCAGGTATGGGTCAATGACAAATAAAGAGTTTAAGATGAAGCAAAGTAAAAATCTTTAAAAAAAATCTAGTTTAAAACTTGTGTGCACTCTTGGTCTTCAAGTTGGCTTTGAAAAACTATTACTTGCATGATATTTCACTGCCTGAACTAACCTTGCCTGGTCAAATTATCTGATATTTTAAGAGAACTTCCTAAACCTTAACACACAGTTGTGAGTCTGCGGAGACGCCCTCTCTGTGATATTTCCTGTTTGTATTTTTGAACCACACTTTACATATGTAAACTGCTCCTGATGAACAGAATAAAGATCATACAGTCTGCATGCAAATCCTTCCCAGCAAACACACGACGTACCAGTTACATAATTGGTAGTTTTTGGTAATTTCATGATTTAGGATTAACAACATAACTACGACACTGCATGCTTATAATTTCTTTCGCACTTTATTTATAATGAAGTGATATCCAGCACGCGGACTAGATTTACAGTGCTTCTGATGTTGTATTTTGCCATTTTCAAGCTCAATATCCCCTTACTGTTGGCGAAGAAATGATGGAAAAGAACAGCAGGAACTTTCTGCAAGAAACCTCCTTGCGGTTCAACAGAAAATAGTCAAACAGCACTTTCTGGAGTGCAATGTTAAGAGTGCAAATGTGTAAGACTAGTGAAACCCTTGGTAAGGCTTCGTAAGGTCATGACAGCCACAGCCGTCCAACTTTCACAACTACTGAGTGTGGCTGTTGCGGAAAGTTTGTGCAGAGAGTGATAGCGGATGAGGACACGCAGCTCTCCAGAGGCCTCCTCTTATCAGGCATAATAAACACGCGGCGGGTGACGTCCACTTGCGGAGGGAAATACTGATGCAATCAGCGTAGCTGACGAGAAGACCCGTCGTCCACACACACACAAACACACACACACACACACACACACACACACAGTGTGTGTAAGAGCTACAGGGGGGGTGAAGGCTGAGAGATCACCAGGCTGAGTCACTGCACAACCGCTACTGCACATTTCTTTTACAAATTGCAATTTTTTGCTCTTTTCATTCTAGGCATTTACTCTCCTGAGGTTTAAACTCAGGCATGCATAATTTAGCAATTTGTAGTGCATGGGAAAATATGGTTTTACGTCCTATTGGCGCTGACGGCATCATGTGACGCGTGCCATGCGATACATCCCTCGGAGAGGATGAGGATGTCTCTAAGGAGCAATGCAGCTCACCGAGCCGATGGTAATGAACACCACATGGCCTCTACATGCAGCAAAACACTAAAAACATTGAAGGAGGGGCCTGAGCCAAATCTAGAGACCAGTATATCAGAGATCCAGGGATAACTAGCAACTAGAGATCAGCCAATATTACCTTTTTATGACCATGATAAGACCCCCTGTGGCGAAAGCTTTTGATGTTGTTTATATGTCTATGTGGAGTTTTTAATGATCTTTAAGACAAACCAAGTGCAAATTCATCAGTCAACACCATTGATGAGTTTTTCCTCCCTAAAACTGAAGTGAACCAAAGACAGTCTCAAAAATACGCTTCGAAACCGGCACGAACATGCGACCAATCCCATCAACATGCAGAGCTTTTCTCATGGCTTTCTATGATATTCAAAGTGTTTCTAAAGACACTGATACAGAAGGCAGGTGTCTGACTCCGAGATGGCGAACGGGAATATGTTTTGTGTAACATTAGCATTAGCATTATTAGCTGTTTAATAACAAGGGTTTTCAGAACAAGTATCATTCTGATACATCGACTTGTAGATGAGTCTGTATAATTCACTCTTCCTCTTCAGAATCAGTTTCTGCTTCAATCTTCAAACTTATTTGGCTGATTCAAACCAATATTTCCACTTGGCATTGTGTAGCGTTTACAACAGTTGAGCGAATGGATCAGGTAGAGCTGGTGTGAGTGAGTGGAGGCGGGGATAATTTGCATATTCAAGGTTTCTGTATATTAAATGAAGCAAGGGAACATTTTCTCAAAACATGTCACATACTCAATCTACAAAAGCACAAGCATTATGAATATTTGATTAATTAAAACAATTGCAGCTATTTATGCTTCATATGTTCAGGCAAAGTGGTTTTGCAAAATGAATAGTGGCAAATTAATTGTAATCTTAGTTTTGGGTTGTATAATTGTTAAGCTACACATTTAAGAAATATATTCCAAAAATTTAAAATTTACACTTAAGTTACTCAAATAGTGAGTACTATTTCTTGGTGCTGTTTTTAGAGTCCTATCAAGGCCCTATAATTCCTGCGATGTGGAAAATGCAGACGGAGTCACAGAATACAGTCATGAAAATAGAATTTAACACAAATGTCATAGAATTTGGCTAATTTTGGATGAATAAATCAATAGTAGGGATGTGCAATTAATCAAATTGGAATATGAACCATCTTCTGTGAACATTAATGCCCCTGTAAAAATGAAACCCGTAAACATCTCTGCTGTGCAGCACTTCGCTTGGCACACAATAAAAGGAACTGTTAGGCTAATTGTCAGTTGATTACATTTTAAAAGATTAAATCATTAATGTTTTATGGCTTTCTTTGATTACCGTTTTTGATCAATTTGTATCAAATCATATCTTATATCTAGAAACATTAAAACAGACAACACAGAATTTCTGAAAAAATAAAATAATAATAATAATACTTTCATATTATTGTATTACTAATTCAATTATCATTATGAATTCAATTGATTAGACATGCTTTATGATTGTTAAAATTCAAAACGTAATCCAGTACAATTAAAATGAAAAAACAAAACAAAAACAAACAGGAATTTGAGAAAAGATAAAAAACGGATCTTACAGGAGATATTATTGGTAATATTCAAGAGCCAGTGAGTGAGTTGTGCCCGATCATGGGTGTCTCTCCATCAGCACAGCTCATGAACAGCCTAGCAACTGCACAGCAACAGGCTAAAAAACACTCAGAAATGCAAGTGCACAGCAGCGCCCTGGCAACAGCAGCGCCCTGGCAACAGCAGCGCCCTGGCAACCAACCACAACACTCCAGCATAGCGACGGAAAGTTTTACAAGCACCAAAACTGTAAAAATCTAGTTAGAAACTACTCATGTTGGCGCATCCAAATGTGTGTGTGTGTGTGTGTGTGTGTGTGTGTGTGTGTGTGTGTGTGTGTGAGGGGGCAGGGAAGGGAAAAGAGAGATTTGCCTACTGGCACAACTGTCACATCAAACAGACCTCCCACAATCTGTCCTCCCTCTTTTGTGCCCGTCCACACGGCTCTCTTTATCCGGAGAACGCCAGCCCATCGGGAAGCCTTTAACCCTTCGGGTCACCGCCATTGCCATGGTTACAGTGGGAGTATGGAGGGGAGAAAACAGTGGACACTGTGACAGACACCACAGCACTGCTACACAACGACAGCGCCTCAAGGTTACCGGGATCATGTGGCATAAAAACAGGACGGAAATGTTCCAGAGAAAACACCTGTGGGGAAAAACTCACACCTAGAGCACTGTGAAGGAGGAGGAGGAGGAAGCCCTTCACACGCATGCTGGCACTGTAAAGCCCAGCCCACTGCTCTGGGGATGGTTTTCACGGATCACTTACCGCTGGATTTCTGTGTAAGACACTACAGGCTTATAGTTGAAAAAACAACGTGACTTGAAAAGCTTACAGGAAATGGTGAACGGGATTCTTTAATCCTGCTTTAACGGAAAAGTGCTTCAAAACTGTTCAACATGGCTCTTTCGCATTAATCTAGAGCAGCAACAAATAATTAATACAGTCAATAATAATGATAATAACAATGATAATAACAATAATAATTATAATGAGAATTTAAAAATTCTTTGTTGAATAATTGGAATGCGAAAAACTTGGGAAAACGGTGGGAAAAGTGCACGGCCCAATTTACTAAAAGTGGTCGTTTCAGAAGCTAATACGTAGTTTCGTGTGGGTTACCCTGTCGGGTAGGCTTATGTTTACAGGAAACAGAAATTACTAAAACAAGTTACTGTGAACTATGAAACTGTGTTGCCATACACTGTCACAATACACTGGTATTGACAACCACCATCATATTTAAAAAAGGGAAATATTATGTTAATACTACACATATTATCATCGTAAATAATCCAGCAGCAGAGGCAGACACCCCATTTTATGACGAGTCTATTTTGGCTAAATCAAGTGCACGGAGAAAAGTGTCCGTGTGTGAGTTCAGGATTGTGTGTAATAGATCTGCAGGAGGCTCAAAAGTAAGGTCTTTTCGTATACACCTTTCGTTCCCTACACTCAAATTTTCAGTGATTAACTGGCTAAAAAAAGATTAAACACAAAACTGACAAAGATAAAGATGAATTCGACAGATAACATTTTTTTTTTTTTACATTTTAAGATTTCTCAATAATTTTGCTGTCGTCACTTCTTTTAGCCATGATAACTGTAGTTAACATTTGATATGGCGACAGCCCTATTTCCTCAGTGTCTTGTAAGTGACAGGGCCAAGTGTGTGAATATGCAAAAGATTGTTGTCTGTTCCTCAAACAAAATTGTATGACTTTGTATACGGAATAAAAAAATTGCTGTAGAAACAAATGTTACTCAGAAATTGCTAGTAAATACCAAGAAATGGCAAGTAACAATGAATTAAGTTTTTTTTTTTTGTATATATATATTTCTTCAAATACACATTTTTCTAATACAACAGCATGAAAAAGTGCACCAGGGACTTTAGTTTGGGACGACATAATTGAGTGAGTTTTTGTTTTTTGGTGAGACTTCAGCAAGGCGCTGATGAAGAAGATCAAGGCTGTGAATCAGCGGCTCCGGGGCTCTTGTGGGAACTCACTGACCCATTTCCCGCAGCTATGTGGACCGGCTCTGATGACCAATTAAACAATGGTCACATTTAAAGTACAACAGGGCTCTGCTGGCCTGCACCCCTCCCCCAGTCTGCGGTTATCGAGACTCTCTGCTCACAACAGGAAGAGCTCGTCTGCAGCGTCTCTGATGCAAAGCACTGTTGCCATCTCTGAGCCTGCGTAATGCTAACCAGAGCACCAGCGTCGCCAAGAAACGGCCCCCGCTAATATGCGCTAGCCTGTTTTGCGGGTGCTGCTGACGTACACAGTTCTCAGTTCCTGGCGGGGAGAAGGAAACGTTTTCAGATCCTGTCGCACAGCTCTATGAACCAGCGACCGGCGTGTAGCGTGTCAGATCCGACTGAAATGTACGGTTTCTGACAAGGCTGGAGATATTTATAGGCGAGCTGGATTTGGGTAACACTTCAGCACGGAGCGTTTTGATCCAAACCGATCTCGCCGGAGGAATGCTGGGGCGATGCATCTGAAAATTAGGCCACGTTGGGAGGGAACAGAAAAGGCCAGGGAGAAAGTGAGAGAGAGAGAAACAGAAAACATCAAGCAAAACCCTGAGAATATGCAGTCTGGAGGGAAGAACTGAAAATAACAGGGTGGCTGCGCGTGAGCTGATGATCTGAAGTTTAGTTACAGCTCTCTGGGAAATCTATATCACTTGGCACAAGTAATGTAGGGCAAGTTCTGCTTGAATACTGTAATACTGCAGGAAAGATTAATACAAGGAAGTCAATACAAGGAAGTCAGCATGGAAAGTCCTGCTCTTGGGGGTTTCAATCAAGAGCATTAATAACTGGACTTAAAGGAAAAAGCAAAAAGTACATTATGAGTGTAAAGTTGAAAATATAACCTTCAAAACAGAAACGCGTCAGAGCGGGTGACTGGATGTCAATCAGGTCAATGCAGAAGTAACCAAAGCCACCCGTGTTTTCTAACCATGTGTTTCCTGATATTCAAATCAAGTGATTTAAAGGGATAGTTCACCCAAAAATGAAAGCTCTGTCATCATTTACTCGCCCTCATGTTGTTCCAAACCTGTATGAATGTCTTTGTTCTGCTGAACACAAAGGAAGATATTTTGAAGAAAGTTTGTAACCAGGCCGCTTTGGGGCACCATTGATTTCCATAGTAGAAAAAAAAAAAAGAAGAAAAATACTATGGAAGTCAATGGTGTCCCAAAGCGGCCTGGTTACAAACTTTCTTCAAGATATCTTCCTTTGTGTTCAGCAGAACAAAGACATTCATACAGGGTTGGAACAAATTGAGGGAGAGTAAATGATGACAGAACTTTAATTTTTGGGTGAACTATCCCTTTCAGAATTTCTCTTTTTGTGTTCTACGAATTTACAATTTTAGTTTTTTATATATATATATAATTTTTCTTGTCTGAACTACTCCTTTAAAAAAAGCATTTAGTAAGTTGCTTTGTAATGCAGGAGCAGAGCTGTAATCATGTTGTACTGATCTGGCCTGTTCTTGGGCCAGCTCAAACATGTGTCTGGGCGTAAGCAGGGGTCAGGTGTCCGGTTCGCCAGTGAGGTGTGTGTGTGTGTGTGTGTGTGTCCAGCTCAGAGGTGAGAGGTTGTGTGTGAGCAGCAGGAAGGCCGGGTGTGCGTTTCATTGAGCCTCTCGTTGACAAGCACATCTCCCCGACGCCGCAGGGGCTCAGGCCACTCAATAATCCAGCACAAGAGATCGCTTTAGAGACACACACTTACAGGTAGGAGGATCTCTGACAGATGCAATGTGGATTCCCTAGTACAAACATTAACTTGGGAAAGGGTGAAGCCAGGACATAAAACAGGGTGAAAAAACACTGGTATCGGTGACAAAAGCAGCATAACCGGTTTGTCCAGTTCTGCTCCACTGTTTTGGTTTTGGTTCTCACCGTTCTGCACAATGCGCAGTGGTCTTGCAGCGGTAAGGCAAACAAAACCGCTATTGTCCTGGCGGATCTGCTCTGAACGAAGGGCGGGTAATCTGACCTCGCTGCATGTGCTGTGCCTGTGCCGCATCAGCTTCAGTGCAAACGTGTTGTGTATGGAGACCGTGAGAGGGACCTTTGCACTTGTCCGTTCACTTTCTGGCTGTTTAATTCCTTTGAGACAACTGCATTTGAAAGCAAAAACTGCTTTGGCAGAGAGTGATTTCTAGTGCTGATAGTCATTTTTGGCACGTCTTTTGACATTGTAGTCATAATCCAAAGTCTGTACTCTTCTGCCAGCAATGCATACCCAGGAAATGACACTAAAACTAGGTTAGCTATTTTCAAAGGTTATTGCTGAGACGAGTACAAAAAAGTAGCTACAGTGATTCTACCATGCTTAAAACATTGTTACCCTCTTAATAAAAATCAAGATCCCAAGAGGGAGTTTTGGTTTCCACAAAGCAGCTTTCAGTTTACGCTGGAAATAATGATTATTTTTTCGATTAATCAAATAATCGAACTACTATTTCTTTCCTGTTAATGTACGGTTTATTTTCTGAATGGTTGATTTATCCTTTGGTTAACTTACCAATAAATAACCATAACCAATATATGAACTTTGACCTAATGATACTACTTATGCCAAAAGATAAGGTTTATGCAGTGTAGGCCTAATAAAGTGGTTTAACCTAGAAAAGTTGTTTATTATGGCTGTGAATGCAGCCACTTTTGGGGATTTACAGCAGCAATTGCTTACAAGTGTGAATCCTGAAATGATTTGTTCAGGCAGGAGATTAAAGTAGCAGCTTGAATATGTTCATTCAGCTGTGAGATCAAACAGCCGAAGTCACAACCGCACATTCTTACCAGCGCTAGCGGTAACCCTAGCGAAGAGTCAAACGTGGCGTCCATAAAACCGTGGCGGTTTTAAACGATTGACAGCGTGTTGTTAAAAAAATGAGTAAAATCGAGATGCGAGTTCATCCATTAGATATTTCAACTAACCAACAACAGCATTAAATGCTTTGTTAGCGGTTTTAGTGAGTACGTTTGAGCCGCGGGTGTTGCACCCACGGCAGCTTGTAAAAAAGTGAATGCTGTGTGAACGCAGCCGTATTAAGCACAAAATATTGGACTGGCAACCGTTTTAGTGCCGTGTAAAAATCCACTTTAATAGTCCAAACACTTGTGCTGCAGTCTCGCCGTTTTGAGGTACGCCATTTCAGTTTTACAGAGCACCATTTTATTTGGTCTCGTTTTAACAATTCCCTTGAGTCTCGGGTTCTTTTAAGAACTCAATGAAGAATTCTTAAAAGAACCATTTTTTCCTTTGTTTGAAG
Source organism: Scardinius erythrophthalmus (assembly GCF_964197995.2). Taxonomy (NCBI): domain Eukaryota; kingdom Metazoa; phylum Chordata; class Actinopteri; order Cypriniformes; family Leuciscidae; genus Scardinius; species Scardinius erythrophthalmus. The sequence goes on along the minus strand of NC_138243.1, from coordinate 7,717,572 downwards.
AACATCGATAGAACCTTTTTCCACTATAAAGAACCTTTCTGTGGAATGGAAGGAAAAGGCTCTTCATGAAACCACAGATGCCAATAAAGAACCTTGATTATTAAGAGCGTAGACACAACAGCAACATGAGAAGACATGAATGTTTAGCCTGGTTAAAACCAGACCATTCTCAGTAGTAACTGAGTTATGGTCTGGCAAAGCTTCATTAATAACTCATTTCCAAAGGGGCGTCACCAACGGACGTCGCTCAAATGCCTCTGGGCGCAACTGGATAGACCTAAAACCAATCAGAGCGATCGTCATTGTGTAAAGCCATATGCTGCGTCCCAGTTCGCCTAAGTTACACTACGCCATAAAAGTATGTACTCTTTTTGTGAAGAAAAGGTATTTACATGTGAATGTGTAGCAAAAAAGTAGGCAAGCTTTGGGACAGACTACTTCGTCATCTTTATCTGTCGCGTGCATCCGGTCACGTAAACTGCCCTGTCAATCATCTTGTCACAGTTAAAATCCTCTATTAAATCTAATTTAATTTCCTACCGTTTCTGAGAGAAATGTAGTGGCACGTTCATCTGCCAGTGGGTCTTTCATGGAGACTGGAGAATATAATACTAGTGCTGGGCGGTTTGACCAAAAATCAACATCACGGTTTTTTTCTAAATTATACCGGTTTCACGGTTTTTACCGGTTTTTTTTTTTTTTTTCAAGCATGATGGGTGTTAACCACATTTTCTACTGAGTGAGAGAGGAAATACTGCAGTAGATTTACTTATAATGCCCTATTTTATTGTCATGAGTGAATATTATAGAAAAAATCCACACTAATATTAATAATACAGGTTTGCAAGGCTGTTTACAAAGAGGTGTCAGCAGGACGCGCTTTAGGAGCGGCAGAAACAGTGGTTTCCCCGGTAACGGCTGTACACAAAGCAGCAACGCTCATAAACACTGCTTTATCAGGAAAGATAAAGAAAGATTCAATCGTAATACCAAAGAAACTTTTCTAAAGACCGTCAGTTCACTTCAGATACGTTAATACAGTATAAAAACACGCGCGCCGCGAGAAAAAAGACTCTCACCCACACGTCTCGTGCCCATTCTAGTCAATGCTTGTGTTTCAGATCGAAGCTTCCCAGAAGCGGCTCTCCGCGCCGCTTCGCTAAATATAGGCGCCTAGTCTATTTTGATGCACCGCGTGGAGGACGGAATAAAACCTTGTCGCAGCTGTAATGCGCCGCAGACGTGTGTTGTAAATGAGGGGTGAGACTGTGTCGCGCAGCGCCGCGTTCCGATTAAAGCGACATACACCGGTATTGCGGTTTATTAAAAATTCATATCGTAACAAAAATAAACACCGGTATTCGGTATGAACCGGTAAACCGCCCAGCACTATATAATACTGCATTTAAAAGTTGGTGCGCTTCACCAACAGACGTCGCTCAAATGCCTCTGGGCGCAATTGGATAGACCTAAAACCAATCAGAGCGATCGGCATTGTGTAAAGCCCGCCCCAATGTTTCTGATTGGTGCTGCGATTTCGACGGATTAGAAATGGGCTTGAATGAGCTCTTTGCCAGACTAGTTGCAGAGCAAATCTAAATTTGCCGGAAGTTGTCTGGGTTTTCCCAGGCTAATGAATGTTCAATAAATGATTAAATTAATTTATTAACAGCCATCACAAGCAGCTCTTCAGCTGAGTGAAATAGTCCATTAGCCTAACTGTACTTTATTTACATTTGCAAAGCAACAAATTAACTACGGTCACAGGTATTATATCGGTTATTTTCCAATGGCTTCGAAGACTAAAATTAAGATTTTGAACTCTTTCATAGTTAAGCAAAAAGATATGAGAGAATGCTTTATATTGGGAATATAAGGCCACGGCTAAATGTAGTTATTAGGCACAATGGAGAATAAACCTCATCGTTCTCTCTGTGACTGGCCAGATCAGGACGCCCAGGGGTGAGTCAAAAGACAGAAATATGAGCTTGAGAAGACAGCAAATCACCACAAGCCCCCCTCTGTCTCGAGCCCTAAATGTCATATGGAGTTTCAGTTACATCCACACCAGACACATCTAAGAGCTGGATGCAAACAGATCAAGGGATCAGTGTTTAATTCAATCCAATTAAACACACTGAACTAAAGAGTGAAGTCAAATGGACTTTCACTCAAAGCAACAGCTCAAGTGTATAATTGCCAAATATTCTTCAAATCTTCAAAATCTCTGGCTCAAGGCAGGCCGTCCTCTCACGATGCTGTAAGGAAGAACATCACCCCCCTTCCTGTGAATAAAAACTGCTGCTGAACACCTCTGCCAGAACTGCAGAGGGAACGCAGCATGAGCTCATTAAAAAGTCCTGCGCTTGCATTTAGCGGCAGATATCTGACCATTATTCCACACGACCTTATCAATTATGAGTGAGCTGCTGTTTTTAGACGTGCAATCCTCTCACCTCGCTCTGAAACACACTCGGGCAGGGAAACGGAGCCAAAGGAAGCCAGCATTAAACCGGCGTCAGCTGCTGAGCTTTTAATTAAATATGAGATTAGCTGAAAATGTGGAAAAACACTGAAAAGCAAATGCCTCTGGGTCCTGTTCATACGGCACCAGGAGCTTCATGTTTCAGTGGCAGTGTGAAGATCCGGTAATGGGAAGTCAAGGAGCTTGTTATGAAGCCCCAGTGGAGTTGAAGACCCCAGAGTATGTCAAACACACGTCACTCAGATTTGATTCGCTCACAGTTGTGCCGATACGTGGTGCTTGGCAAGTGTTACTTTCACACTGATTTCAGAGTTTCACACATGCCACAGAGATGCACACAAATAACAGACTTCACTTCTAAGGTCACTACTATTCCAAAGTTAGTCTATAATACATAAATTCTGTTTTACTGTATTTTGATCAATCGACAGCCTTGTTGAATATAACTTCTTTCAAAAACATTTAAAGTCCCCGTGAACCGGAAGTTGCAAACGACTTTTCTCCAGTGTTATGACGTATTTCCCAGTGAAAGGGAATATTGAACAGAGGGCAGGGTTTTACTCTAGCGCTCCTCCTCTCCATCTCTGCTCATAGCAGACTAACGGTTTGAGGGGAGTGGTTAAGCGTTGCCCAAACCAATTCCTCAAACCTACGTCATCAGAGAAGGTCCTCCAATGCAGAGGGGAGGGGCATTTTCAGATTTTGATTATTAAAGATTACCATGGTAAAATTTTTTTTTTAAAATATTTTCTTGCACGGATTAATTGTTCACCACAAGACTAGTAATATGCGCTAACAAAGTAAATAGGGTCAATTTTGATTTCATGGGGACTTTAAAAATCTTACCAACCTCAAACATTTGTGTATATACAAACGCACACATATCAGATTGCCTATTAGATGTAGTTGCTAATTTCCCAATATTCTGGTGAATAAGAGTGAGCGTGAGTAATAATGTCTGCTTATAAAACGGATAGTTCCAGTCCTTGATTGTGATTGGTTGAGCTGCGTTCGAAGCCGTTGTAAATTACTCAACAAACACACACCTGTGACCGCATTACATTAGTGTTACTGCGCAACTGACGTTTGTGATGCTTTGTTGCTGCATGTGTTGCTTAGCAACCTCTGTGGAACTACATTGCTTGGCGGAGGAATAAATGTGTTATAACGTTATATTTTTTGTTGCTGGTGTTTATTTTATGAATAAAACAAATATTAAAATGAATATTTTTATGGAGTAACCATTTTATAAAGGCAATAAGCCCCTTGAAGCCGTGTTTTAGAGTGGATTTAGAACAGCTAAGGGGCGTTGTTAGGCACGACGCGGAGCGGGGCTTATTGCTTAAATGTGTGTGGGTGCTTCAGCTACTAAATACTGCCAGTGTGTCAACATTGAGCCATTCAGAAGCTCATGAGTTTTTATATAGACTGGAAGAGATAGCGTGAGCTGTGGGCGCTGATTTGACCTCTGTGCATATAAAAGCCTATTACGGTGCTTCCCAGATTCACTCTCAATGTGTAGTAGTTTGTGTGAGACTTCCTTAACACTTCAGAAAAAAAGCATGCACTACTTCTGCTGTTAAAAGGATAGTTCAGTAGAAACATTCTTCAAAAAGGTCACACAGGTTCAGAATGACATGAGGGTGAGTAAAAGATGACAATTTTCATTTTTGGGTGAACTTTCCCTTTAATAAACTATAAACTTCCAGATGCATGGTCACTGGGCATCACTCATCACATCCTCTAAACGAAGAGCATCAGTGTGAAAGCAAAGTCTGCCATCACACTTCTCATGCTGTGTGTTCATGTGCAGCGCTGATGGAGGCACAGATGAAGAGAGAAAAACATTCGACTTCCTCTAGCGCAGTAACTACGACAGACACATTCAGGTCAGCACATCATCTTCACGCAATCTAAACCACTGCTGTACCTGAAGATTATATCATATCTGTTCACATTCGTTATATTACACAATCTAGATTAATTCAAAAGAACAAGGCATTTTATTGACGACACAGGAGCAGAGACCAGAGAGCAAAGAAAAACACAAAAAAACCCCCATAAAAACACACAAAAGAAACACTTTAATTTCATTGCAAACTGACTATTGCAAACAATTAACTAGATTTTTACATTAAGAAATCGCAAAACTCACCACCATGAGGCTACGGTGTTGTGGGTGGTTACCAGGGCGTTGCTAAGGTTTCTAGGGTATTTCTAGTCTCAGGTCAAAAGAGCCCCAAGTCTCTATGATAGTCGGGTCTTTCAGTGTAAGCCTGTGGGATTTCTGCCTCGTTTAATACTGGAGAGACGGAGATAACGAAGTCGTCCCTCATAAATCTGTATTTAAATGTGCTCATTAGTACAGTCGTCAGGCCTCATTTCTACCCACAGCACGTCTTTTAAGTGTGTGCGATCAGTTTTATTCACTGCGCTCAAGTGACCCTCAGCAATGGAGATGAAAACACTTATTTCATGTATTTGTAAAAAAAAAAAAAAAAGTAAAAAAAAAGTGCCCCATTTCACTCACACTGCTACATACACACAGGCCTCGTTGCAATGCAGTGTATGCTAACATTTGGGAAGTGGGGAGTTTTGTTTTTCACATCATCTCCACTTAGGCTAATACCACGAACAAGCCAACAAAAACAGACTTGGAAAGTACAAATTCTGTATTGTCAGACTTCTGTGCTGTAATGCAGATCCCCAAACTGAGCTTCACAAACCCCTCTGGGTAAAAAATTGTACTTAGTAAAAATAATACAATCATAATTGTTTTGCACCTTCAGGCATTTATCTGGAGTGTGAGGCCGTCTCAGACCCTGATGCCAAACACTGGACGCCACGACTGCAGGAATGATAACGGAAGTCAGAGCGAGTCCTCCTGGAAACTCAGGAAGGGAGGATGAGAACGGCCTTGGAGCGACGGACGTAGCAGACAACAAACCCTCTATCATCTAAACTGGAACCAAAGGTTAAGACGACCTCTGAACCAAAGGCAGGACGATCACCAAACACCTCGCCTGCTGATATAGGCCGTTATTTACTTACACACACATGCTGTTTGACAGTCGTCTTTAGCTCTTGTGGTGTTCAGGCGCAGTTTTTGGGCTGACGAGAGGCGACACTAGCTTTCGACACCGCTAGTTCTGTGGCGTTGGCTTGGTGTGTCACAGGCTTAAAGGGATACTTCACCTCTGGGAAGATGAATGTGTATTTAAAATAGATCATTTAAGTAGAAGAAATGTGGAGAAATTTTTGAATTTGGAGCTTTCTAGACTGAGAAAAGCCAGAAAATGTATTTTTGGCTTATGTGGATAAAAGACAACAACTCCCAGAATGCACTTGCTTCGCTGCCTTAGGAGGCCACGCCTACCGGTTAGAGAGCACAGTTGAAAACAACAAGGCTAGCCTAAGTAAGTGATGAGTTTGCCAGGGATTTAGAGACCAAAAATGTCCGGGATTCGGCTTTTGCGTTCTACAGTCGCCATTCATCATGTTTACTGTGGCGAGCAGGACGAGGCTGACGGCCGCGGGAGAACGGCGCGAGGCCGGTGGCTTCATTACTGAGACGCGCCGGGTCTCGCATCTCTCACGGAGGAGCGGGAATTTTCTTAGCAATGTTAAAACGCACATCAACCTATCCTAACCTTGTTTAGCGTTCATGTAAACACTACAGTCAGATTCACCGATCGGAATTAATTCAGCTAGATTGAAACGAGAGGTGTGCATGTAAACATTGAATGGCGACCGCAGAACGCAAAAGCCGAATCCCGTACATTTTTAACGATCTCGCCCGCCGGACAAGTCCGGGAAAAAGATGGTAACCCCTACTTACTCAGCTTTCTCCTATTATTCAGCTTTCTCCACAGAACAAGAGCATGCTAGCTTAGCTTCCAAAGAAAGACGGCTGATACTGTGTACATTCTGTGAGTGAGATCCCACCCTCTATGGGCGGGTTGTAAACATGCGGAACAACGCCATCTACTGGCTGTAGTCTTTAGCCTCTGGCCAGAAAATCCTCCGATGACGCAAAATGACGATTTTTGCGTCATCGGAGGATTTTTTCCAGACAAAAAATACATAAATCTCTCCTCTCAGGGGGATATGAGGGGGGAAAGCATGGTAATTCGAAAATACTACAGGTTTTCTACTAATACAAAGCTTAATGCTAAATCCTGAAGTAACCCTTTAAGTCAAAGGCCAGACTGATCTCAGGTCTGTGGATACAGTAAAACGTTAAGGGAAACTAATAACTGAAACTTACCAAACTATACTCATGATTTTTAGTAGTTTTAAAGAGACCACTCTTCTGAAAAAGTAGTTAGTTACACTAAAATCAAACACAATGTTGCTATTTAAGGGGACAGTTTATAAATAAATTTAAAATCATAATATAATTAAACTACATTTATAAATAAATATAATTAATACATTTACAAAAAAATACATAATTTATAACTATTAAGATTACACATTTAAAAAACAAAAAACTATATTCATTGCAGTCTAATTTATGTAATTTACTGGAACACACAGTGATGAATAGCAAATGTCCAGGACTTGAATCTGTGAATTTGCTGAATTGTCTGTTTTTGATATCACTTTTGTCACGCTACACCACCAGGGATGGAAATTAACTTTTTTGTCCACTGGCCACTGTGGCTGGTGGATTTCAAAATCTACCAGCCACTCAATGTTTTTACCAGCCACTTTCTTGTTTTTAACCGACAATGTGTAACTGCATGTGAAAATTAATACTACAAGATCTACAATACTTAAGCAGTTTATTTAATCTCAAGTCTCAATGAAATACTGACATTTTCTCTTCCTCTCTTATATATATTTCTCTTTTTTACCTGGATGTGGCATTTGGATGATTCGTGGTCTTTTATGGCTTCCAGTTTTAGGTTTTTAGTCCCAACAATGAAACTATTAGGCCCTGTTTACACGAGAACGCTCGAGGGTGAAAATGTAAAATATTTTATCAGATGTGCCTTTCGTTTAGACGCCGACGGTGTTTTTGGGGCTTAAAAACGCAAAAAAAGTGAAACCACCCTCCAGAGTGGAAATCTTAAAAACGCTCCACCATCGCATTGGTGCGTTCACACCGGACGCGAATAGCGCGTCAGGCGCAAGTGATTTCAATGTTAAGTCAATGCAAAGATGTTTTCTCTGCAGACCTTTAACGCCTGCGATGTAATGCCACATTTCTTTTGAAGGTGTGCCTCCTCTAAAAGTGTCCGCCGTCTGTGTGAAACAGTATGCTATCTTTATTTACCCGCCACGGTGGCCGGTAGGTGAAGCGAGTTTACCCGCCACAACACAAAATCACCCGCATTTGGCTGGTGGTGGGTGCTAATTTCCATCCCTGTACGCCACTACTTGCTGGGAAAAGTAGAGTGTTACGGGAAGAAAGCAGGTTTGGTTCCCCCTGAACACCGAGATCTACAGCAGAGGCGTGGGACAGGCTGATTAGCAGGAGGAAAACCAGAAGAGCCTACTGGCTTCATTAAGGAACGTCTCTGGCCCTGAACACCATAAACACTTTCATACCACGGGCAGCGCTGCTTTCATCCGGGCTGTGAAACAGTCGTTTACTCAGACCTTCAGGGCCAACTCTTTCCAATACAAAACTGCAGTGACAAACACAGCGGGCCTTCGATAGCGCGGCGAGTAAAGCACATCTGTTCAGCCCCGTTACTCTGCATTTCACCTATACTTTAGGAAAGGAAAATAAAGAAGTGTAAGCTATATTTGGTAAAGGGAAGCGACAAACGATTTTCTTGGTGGTTGCTAGGGTGTTACTATGAAGAGTGAGTGTTTTAGACCCTTTTTAAGCTGTGAGGGACGAGTTATGCTACCTTTCAAAAGTTTGGGGTCAATAAGATTTCTCTTTGAAATAAATTAATATTTTTATCCAGCAAAGATAAAGGTGACAAACATTTATACAAGATTTATACTTTTACAAGATGTATATTTCAAATAAATGCTGTTCTTTTAAACTTTCTTTCATGAAAAGAATCCTGGAAAACATTTGTCACAGAAATATGAAACAGCACAGCTGTCTCCAGCACTGGTGGAGGGAATCAATGTTTCTTGAGCATCAAATCAAATGATTTCTGTAGATTAACCTATATTTAATTTCTACAGTGAACAAATGGTGTTATTTTTACATTATTTAGGCAGCCTGAAGGATGAGTGCTGCGTAAAGTGTACCAAACAGCCTCTCCAGGTGCTCACTTGAGAACCAGATCAAAAAAAAGTTATTTGCACCCCTGACTATATTATTTGAAAGAGTTGAGCATTTTGCCAAAAACTGGCTGCAGTTTTGTGTTGTAATGAAATCGGCATATGTTCATGCATTCAGTCCCTGTTAGAGGATCTAATCTGAGCCGCCCACACTAGCAGGAATGAGGAGGTTGACATCATCAGCTCCCACTTCATCCCAAGATAAAACAGACCCTTCTCCCTCTTTCAGCAACATTCTCAACATGAAAACATGGCCATTACCAGTATGCCTTTTAAATTTTAAATGTGTATTTCCCCCAAATGCCAAAGAAAAGTTAATTATATCAATAACGCTTTACAATTCGACCTCGCTCTATTGAAAAAACACTAACAACGTCTATGATGTGAACAATGTTTTGTACAGTGTTATTGAATTGTAAAGCGTTGTACACCCTGCTCGCTCAGATCTATAGGCTAACTACTTTATATGTTTTCAAATCATCTCTTCTTACTTATTTTCAAACACCGTGTTCCTGTTTCTGATCTCTCTTTCTTTTAATTTTATTTATTATTTTTGTTTATATTGTACATGTTTGCATTTATGTACCTGTATGCGTATAGTGAAGTGTGTAAGCATATTTATACCTTGTTTTTGTATTTGCATGTTCGCAGATGGCTCATTGATTTCTTCGATTATGGTATGGGCTAAAAATGGGGGGATTAGGTTTGTGGGAGCATTGTTAGTGTGTGTGTGTATGAATGTTACTGTATTTAAATGTTTATTATAGTCTTGTGTAGTATTTACTTTATGATTTTCCATTTTGTTGCTGGTTTCTTTGTAATGTAAAGGACCCCCTCGAAAATGAGATGGTGCATCTCAAGGGGTTATCCTTGAAAAATAAAGAAATAAAGAAATGTGTCAGCAATCTCTAATTCGATGCATGACCTATTATAGGAAAATGGCAGAGTGAAGTAAACAAGTAAACACAGGCTGGCACAGTGATGTTAGCGATGGCGTTCCCGTGCCTTTGAAAAGCGCAGTGTTTGCCAAGCGCGTCCACAGAGGGAGTTTCTGAGCCTGCCGACTGCACGCGGGGAACATGTCTACCATCTGCCTGGATCTGCAGACCAACTGCAGGAGTCTGGAGGACCAACACAGCTACAAAATGGTGGTGTGGTACACACACAGAAGCAAGAAGTCAATGCCAGGAAGAGATTTAGGAAAAGAGCAAATAACATATTGCAGTACTAGCGGCTGCATCCAAGCTTTCACACATTCCCATGAGACATGAGCTACAGAAACGCCTGTGGAACGTGTTTGTTGTGTTCATTAAACAATAAATGAATTGAAACATTCTCTATTAGATCTCAGACAGTTAAAGTTACATTAATGCTGTGTGTTACATTCCTAGTGAATCCAATAGTGGGTGGCAACACTACTACTGCAATAAGCTAACGAGAAATCAAAGACGTCCCGCAGAGCATTATATGAGGCTTCACAGCGCTTGATCAAAGAGGCACGTGTGTGTGTATATTTAAATGTGTGTCTTTCTGTGGTCTTGGATGTTTTCTCTGGAATCAGGAATTCTATGGGGTTGTTCACACAGAACTCGTTTTCCATTCGCTGCTCTACTTTTCCATGTTTTTTCAATGTAAACCTGCTAGACGGAGGCCTTTAACAATTGTACTCACGTTTTTGCTGTTAAATGCATTCTGTGTGAACCGGCCCTAACAGAGGATAACGACGCTCAGGTCCAGGAATGCTCTAATGTTTTCTTGGTAGTTGCTAACACTTCAGAAAAAATTATTTGTCGTTACCATATGCATCGCTTTCTGCCAGGACTTTTACATGCTTTTCCCAAATCACTGAAGTGACGGTGTCCAGGTTAGCAGTAGCATGAGCCGTCAGGCAAGTGTTATTTAATTAAACTCCTGATGTACTTACAAACTTTCCAATGCCTTGTTTTATGAGTACAGAACCTATTTGTACTACTGTAGAAGTTTGGTACCGTTCTGGGCATTATTAGTGCAGTAATTTACAAGATACAACCTTGGATCCATTAGCGCCTGCACTAAGCCATCCGGTTGATATCTCTAAATAAGCTATAACTTTAAAAATGTTCGACCAAGGGAAAAAAGGCTTCTTTGGGGGGGGGGGTTAGGTGGGCAAAGGGCCCTGGGTTGATTTTACTCCGAACCATCCATTTAAAATCATATCTGAATCGCACACATCCTCCTTTACACTGCATCTACGCTGCAAACACACATTAGCTGTGGTCTGGATTCGTCACGCTGCTCATATTCACAGCATTACTCATTGAAGCCAGAACTTGAGGAAAAGTGAGGCATGTGTTGTGGCATTACTTATAGCTGTCATTGTCTTGTCCACAGACATCGTCATTGATCCAAAATACTTGAGGGCCGTAAAAAGCGAAGTTAACTGAAGTGGTTATTCGTGATGTCTGAGGTCTAGAGAAGTGGTTTTAATTAGCACTGAGAGGGCAGAGCTCAGGGCAGCCCTGCGGCTCCGGGCCTGGGAACGACCGCTCAACTGGAGACCGCTTCATTTCTGCTTTGTAATGTCTCGTGTCTCCATCAGAGGATAGCGAACTGATAGTGCTCCGGGGACACGAGCTGCTGTTGTGGCCAAGCACTTGTTTTCCAAGAGTCTACTGGTCTGGATGGGTCATGAGAAATGCTGGCTGAATGGACAGGCGGGTTCTGCAAGGAAATGTCTGATGTTCCTTAATGAGTTATAGCGTAGCCGAAAAGCAGAACTGTAGATGTGCCATTTCTCTCACCCTGGAAATACAACCCGTCGCTGAAGATGCAAACGCTGACCGAAGAGAAAAATATCAACCAACAAGCTCATTTTTCACCAATGCAATCTGAACCTGTGATAATGGACACCACTGTACAATACGGACTGTGATTGCACTTCATTTCCGAATTTGCATTGATCCAAAGCTGATTAATGGCAGTGCAAACAAATCACTCAAACACTGCAATCATTTTCACTGAGCTGAAGACTTCATAACAGTCACTCATGACAGCTGAATAATACACTACTTTCTTGAACTTATTCTTTACTAAATGAACCACACGATTTGAAATTGACACGTTTCAAGTCAAAAACCTCGTTCTTCTCATCCATCTTTGATAATTTTTTTTTTGTTTAAATATCTTCATATTGTCTTTAGACACACAACTGAAATATTTGTAATTATACAGCCATGCATGTTATTATTTGTGAAATAACGTGGACCACTCATCGAATTTTCATCCCGATTATGAAGCGCCACATGCAGAACATATGAGCCTCACAGCTGACTGCACAGCGACGTGTGTGTGTGCAACAGGAAATGATGCTACTAAAATTAGTCACTATGCAAATTCTGAATTAAACAGCACAATTCGGCCTGAGTGAAACTTCAGAGGGAGACAAAAGAGTCTTGTGCAGCGTTCTGCAGGCGCTGCCTAAACACAGTGTCATGCATGACACATATATGCATCATATAAGCGTGTCCCTGGTGCTTGAGGAACCGCAGCTGTGGAGGAGGAAGGGCTGAAGCTGCAGCGATTGGTCTGTCTGACAGTCTCTTACTTCTGCTCTAGTTCCTCCCGGGTCCTTTTATCAGCCTCAAAGATTTACTGTCTGTACACACACATACTCCTGCATGGGACACCGCAACATGATTACCGCTGCGGAAACGTGGCGTTACCGTTTCACCTGATTTTGAGAATGTCTTTACCAAATGAGCATCACGTCACTGACCCACATACGTGCGAGATAAAGACACAAACCTTGAGACGTCCCCATCCGCCTTTCAACCGGAACCTAGCAAACTTCAACGTGTGTTTTCACACGACACGCTGAAACAAAAGTCAGCATAAACCACAAAACCCTTTCATTACAGAGGCGACCTCCTGTTGTGCACAATCTTAAATCCGTGCTTACGGTCTTTAAAGTGAGATTGTCACATGAGCGTTTATTTGCTTGTGTTGTATGGCGATGAGAGGGGCTGATAAGCAGGATTTGAGTGTGATGCTGAAACAGTGGTGCGGTGGGGAAGAGAGAGGCAGATGCTGAGGTAAGTGGGTCACAGAAGCACCGTATCAACGGAGCAAAGCTGTCGGCACAGATGTGAGATTTGCCGGACGGACTCAAATGTCAAATGTTACACAAACTGAGGTCGCCCAGTAAATGCTACGGGCCTCCCGCAATATAAACAAACATATAAGCAAAATGAGCTTATTTTTGCTTCTAAAAATTGCTTCCATACAGTTGCTTATCACAAAACAATAACGGTAAAACACACTAGCTCAAGAGGAGGATATTTGGCAACATGGTGATCTAAAAATAACTGTTTACAAGCAAGAGCTTTCATTCTAGCTTTCAGAATTTAAGCAAGTTTATCCAAAAATTAAAATTGCCATCATTTACTCACCTTCACATCAACAACAGAGGTTTCGCAGAATGTCCCAGCTGCTCTTTTTTATTCAGTGAAAGTATGTACGCAGTCAAGCTCCAGAAATGAACACAAATTAAAGGACTCAAACACTATATTTCAAATCTTCTGTATATTGCCATATGGTAATTTTATCCTGTTCCAGACACAAAACTTTAATCATTACCCTCTGAGAATCTTCCTCTCAGATGTAGCCTATCTCTCAAATCTCACTTCCTTGTTTTCTTTTGAACTCAACATTGATAATAACCAGAAATGTTTCTGAGGGATCATTCATGATTTATGATCACGATTTAGGCCTGTTTGTCACACACAGCTCTCAAATGACTTCAGAAGACATGATTACAGAGCACATCATGTAATCGACTAGTTCTGGTTTAAACAGCATCTGTCCCCAATTTTAATTAATGGAAAAGGAGGAAATTGTGTGGAAGAAAACATCATATGGAATTGAAAGAACAAGAGAGTGAGAAATTGACAATTTTCTTTTTTGGATAAACCGTTTAAAAAGAGATCAGAGGGTCCATGGGAAAGATCTATGTTAGCGTTTTATAATGTTCCATTTAGACTCACACACACACACACACACACACACACACACACACACACACAGTCATCAGCACTTGCACATCATTAGCCATGTCCACAGCTGACCTCATCAAACCTCCTCAGCGCCAATGACAAACGTACACACCGAGGTGCAAACAGAAATCACGCTCATGACTACAAACAATATTGATGAATAACAAATTACACATCCGACCTAAACATTATACATCTGGCAATGTCTTTCTGCCCTCTTCTGATTTAATAATGATATGTTTTGTGTGAAACGGTTTCTAAGCACCAGCCAAAACAACATCTGCCTGAAATATGTGCATGTACCACACACACACACACACACACTTGCCTTACTATGGCTTTAACACAATGATCCAGATCATCTAAAATACACTGAAAAGCCCTATTCGCACTGGATTAGTATTACCAGGTGACCTCTTGTCATTTGTAATAACTGCGGAGGTTGTCTGTGATCTTAATCCCGTGTGAATCGGTCATGTCTGTGATTTTGTAAAGTAAAAATTCCCCTGCAAATGACTTACCACATTTCGCTGAACACAGAGGTCCTGTGATGATATTAGTCCCGTGTGAATCGGCATCTCTGTGATTTGGAGGGGTCGTATTTAATTTTTTCAAGGTTTTTGTTTCCTGTGTGCTTTTTATCCATCTTTCGTGAAGAATGGAGTTGGAGTGTTTTGATAGTATCTTGTGTGTTGGGTAATATCGCTATACACTATACAATTTTCAGAAAGAGAAAGCTGAAAACCATGATTAGATGGAGAAGAATGGCATGTATAGCAGCGCGAGGTAAAGAACATTCTTCTGTTTATGATTATACAGCTAGACCTATAATATATATGTGCCACACGAAACTCAGATGTGCCGGGGTAAATTTATAAACCACATGAGGTCCCCAGATAATACTAATCCAGTGCGAATAGGGCTTTCCCTACAAAGTGCGAGTTAACCAAGGCCAGAAGAAACATACTTATATGTATACAAGCGCAAATGTTTGGCCTACACGTTGTAAGCAGTCGACAGTGTAAGAGAATAGTAGGCCATGACTTCAAATGATACGAGCAACATCCCCGAACAGAAAGCTCGGCTCTACAGGCAAGCAGAGAAGCATCATGTCTTACAGGCATTACAACGCACCGAAAGCAAACACAGCCTGTAGTCGTGTCAGGCACTCAACACTCAATCTTTCAGGGTGTCTGATCATCTTGTGCGTTTGTTCACCCAGTACAGTTGTGCATGACAATGGCCCGAAGAGATGGAGATATGAAAATCAGTTTGGCTGCACATTTTGGCTTTGCATATCACATTTCATGATGTTTAGTGGGATTCATTTTGTTAACTCAGCTACTGACAATATTTAAAGGGGTGATTCACTGCTGGCTAAAATATAAATGAAAAATACTAAAATAAAAAACTTAGACTATTAATAATTAGCAAATAGATCTAGTAACAGTACTATACAGAGTAGAAAAAACACATGATAATGTAACTTACTGGACAGTGGACATGTTCAAAGTATTAATTTTTTACAGGAAACAATATAGATGCCTTAAATGTATGGATGGGGACCCAGCTCGCACGAGGACTATCATATGGTGACTGAAGATAGGTGCTAATAGGTGAATCTCAGCAGACCTTTAAGAAAAACATAAGATATGTTACATACCCCAAAAGACTGCTTAAAAATATTTAAAAAGTATTAATTTTCTTTATGCAAAAATGTGTTATGTTTTAGAGGGATTCAACCTTTACAACAACAACCACCTGTTATCTTTAGTAACTAAACGCTAGATAACAGATTGTCATTTTCATTATCTGAAACCTGTACATCCAGTCTTACTGCAACTCATCAGAAGTACTTCTCAGAAGTAACCATTGCAGCAGAATGCAACCATGCCCACGGTGTTGATCATAACAAGCTCTTGGTGAAAGCTATCTGAAATGTTTACCCAACAGCCTGATGGCAACTCGTTCTACATGAGAGGTCGGAGTCATTTAGGACGTAAATGCGATGCGCAATATACAGAGCAGAGCAATCACAGTGTGGGAACAGAGTCTACGGTGCCGTGAGGGACTGAGCAGGAACACTCCCGCATTCTCCTGGTTTTAATGGAAACATTCCATAGCACTGACACGTACTGTATCTCTGTCGCACACACACACACACACACACACACACACACACACACAATGGAGCGTATCTAGAATGTATCAGTCTAAATATTTTCTCTGTAGAAGCACACATTTTTTGAAGAGGAAAAGACGGGTTACGTGGAACACAATAAATCTCTAATTGTGCAGTGAAGAGAAAGAGTCTGACTCGAGCGCGTTATTTTCCATTGTCATCTTTTCATCTGAATCTATTGAGCTCAACAACCCTACTAAGGAAATTGAAATACATCTTTTTTTGTTTTCAGAGCACAAATGATTCTTTTGAACTGGTAATTTAAATGATTCGATTGAACCGATTCACAAAGCTTTTGCAAATTACTTGTCTAACACCTTGTAACACCAGACGCATGGCACAACGCGACAAAGTCACACAGAACCCATTATAATCAGTGATGCCGTCTACACTAGACGCAGCTCGCCGAGACACGACAGAAACCTGACAGTAAACTGATGCCCTGTTCTGTTTACATGCGTGTTTTGTTCGTCTCAGAGCGGCTCCGTTCACAGTAAATGTTGCTCCACGTGTTATCATTCACATGTATGAAGCGTCTCAGACTCAGTCTCTGCTTATGCTGTGAGTTTGAGTTGCTTATAACACTCATCTAGGAACACAACGTGCGCCATTTCATCAGATTTGTAAGATAAATCATGTATAAACATACGCCACCACAGGAGAATACATCATCTTTCAAAATATGCAAACTGTTCATCGCAATTTCAAAATAAAAGTTTAAACGCTCGCTCTGAGTTTGCATGATTTGATGTCCTTGTTCAAGAAATTACAGTGGCTGTAGCATTTCTATCATAAAGAAGTGGCCAAATATGACAGATTAAGTGAACATTTGAAATAAATGCTGTTTGGCCAATATTAAACAAGGATCTGATCTGCTGTAGAGAGTAACAACACTCAGCCATAGGCAGGCATTTGTTATAATACATAAGGATGATTGTTTATGTATTATATTATGTATTTTAACAGTGTTGTTCTATAAAACCATATGATTGCTTGCTTTTTGCTTCTTTATTTGAACCATAATGATTGCCTCGCTGTTATTATACATATATACATATATTATTATTTAAGTCATTCTAAGGCATCTGAACAGATCTGAAATGATTGTGTTGCCTGTTAAAGGAGAACTCCGGTCAATTTTAACATTGAGCTCATTTTTTTGTACATTTGGAGTGCTGTCAATACAGAGAACAACGACAAAAAACGGTGTTGCCTACACCGAGTTATTCTATTTTTAAAATTTGCACCCTGTGGACTTCAATAGGGCAAGTAGTAAGCCTGCTTTTAGCCTCTTAACATCCTTTAAGTGTCATAGTAATCGATTGTCGAGTTCACGCGCATAGGTTTAGTTACCAATGATCACGCGCGTGAACTCGACAATCGATTACTATGGCGTTCCACCGAAAACAGGATGTAAACAAAGGTATGAGCGCTGGCTGAATTAACTTCGTTTTTATTAATATCTCTAACATCTACTGCAGTCAGATCCACCCGTGTTCACTCGGAAGGAATCACTCACATTTTCTGTGCACTTGTAATGACACTTAAAGGATGTTAAGAGGCTAAAAGCAGGCTTACTACTTGCCCCATTGAAGTCAACAGGGTGCAAATTTTAAAAATAGAATAACTCGGTGTAGGCAACACCAATTTATGTCGTTGTTCTCTGTATTGACAGCACTCCAAATGTACAAAAAAATGAGCTCAATGTTAAAATTGACCGGAGTTCTCCTTTAAAACGGCCTGGCTGAATTCACTGGCTCTGTGGTTCGGTTTGGGCCTCAGATGCATGAGACACAGACATCCACACCTTCATTATAATATTATATGAATGAGAGCATCTCAGGTTCTGCTTTATAGTGGCTTGTTTCAACCGAAGCTCTTGTCCATCACAAGCAAATAGTTGCTACTTAAAAGGAAAAAGCACTTTTGTTCAGAATGAAATACTCACATACTGTGCAGTTTCCTATAAACTGCGTACAAATAAAAGTGTGCAAAAAAACGTGCATTATGCAACTATAAACATAAACCCCTTTCACACAGAGCGTTGATCCCAGAAAAATGGCACATAGGCTATTTTCTAGAGGGCCTTCTGTGTGAACGCAAACACGTCCTGGGATTGATCCCGGGATCGAACACGCATGCACAAGATGTGAATATTTTTCTAAACGAAGTTACATTCAGGTTTTATATTAAACTGAACACATAACCTTTACACCGTTGCACAAGATCTCTTCCTTGAATACGAAACCATCTGAGGTGCACATTTGTTACTCTTTATTTAGACGAGAGAATTCTTCTGTTTGCATTTCTAAAACACCTGCACTGGAGCTCCTGAAGAAGCATCCCGCAGACTAAACGGCTTTAAGAAATCACAACCCATAATAAAAGAGCACAGGGTAAAACAACAGCTCAGGCCTGTTACATTACTGCATCCTTGTGACTTATTCATTCATTGAAATGCTCAAAACAATCTGGTGTAACCTACAGACAAACCCTCAGCAGAATCTTTCCTGATTAAAGTTCACACTTGCCGGATTCGTTCCAATCTGCTTGTTGCTGGATGCAGAAAATAGGGATTAGCCATGAGGGAGATGAGCCGAGCAAGTGGCAATAATCTCCCTCAAGCCATCTTATCCCATTAGCTTCATTTATCACCTGCTAGAACGATCCGCTAGACCAACAGAGAACGCTGCTGATATCCTGGGTGAAATCAAGGCAAAGGCCCAGAGGAACACAAACCCACTAAGGAGCGCTTCTCCTCACCAGCAGTGACAGTAAGAGGAAGGACCTTTGCTCTCTCCTGAGAAACCTTTGCCCGGTTCCCACATTTGTTATTATTTTTTACAGTCATTTCTGATAACTGGATACGTATTTTTCAAAATAATTTTAAAGAGATTCTCTCACTCACAAAGTCAAATTTATAAAGACTAATGTAAGAAAAAAAAATTAATTAATATTTTTATTTTAGAATTAGATAACTATATATAAAACGTGCAAGCTTTTCTGGAAATCACAATTTTAAAATTCCCTCAAATTTTTTGGTTTTCTGGAAACCCCGAATGTCTCCTCTAGAGTTTCAGAAGAGCCGTTTCTCAAATTATGCTCAGATTTGTCAAGACGTGATACATTACAGATGGACTTGTCATATACCGTTGAAAAGGTCTCAACTAGCAGAATACAACAAGCATATTTCTTTCAGTTAGAGACCAAACTAAACCAAGCATTTGTATTAAATGTGCCACAGCCACGCGTGTAAACAGTAAACACACAACGCTTTTATACCATGTTTTTGTTTGTAACTTCGTACAACATTAGTAAACCATAGTAGATCACATTTATTTAGAGCAGCTGGTCTTGAACAGGCCCAAACAAAACATGAGAGCATAGATCATGACACGCTGCTTGGCTGAAGCTATAGGCCTTCCGGGACCTGATCGCGTCACAATCATCATGACGCAGGGTTTTCCAACGTCTTCCAATGGAAACTGGATCTCGGGTGTGGAGAGTGGGAATAGTGGGTAGCTGAAGTGCGCTTGGATTGGATGGATCGCTCAGATTGACAGGTCTTGAATTACCGTGCACCATAGAGTACGAGCTACAGCTGAAACATCACTGGAAGATCATCAATCATCCACCAGGATCTTATTACTTGTTTATTCTGTGTTCTCTTTATTGTAGTTCATAAAATCACTTGTTTTTTGGACCCTTGGCTAATTATGTATTGAAATAAATGGCTAGCCTACATAATCCTCTCCATTGCTTGAAGACATTCGCTGCTTACTGCGCTTGAACGGTATAAAATCACTTGTTTTCAAACCTCAACGCTTAAAAAGGCAATCAAATGATACGCTGTTGTGACGCCGCAGAACAGAAACAAGTGCTTTGTCGCCATGTTATGAATCTCCGGCCACACAGATGTCGCTGTACAACCGAGGTGAGGTTTGCTATATTGGTTAATGAAGCGAATTGGCACGTCAAAGTTCAACAAACTTGAACTCAACACAAAATTTGCACATGGAAGTTTCCCAGGTAAAAT
Organism: Scardinius erythrophthalmus; assembly: GCF_964197995.2. NCBI lineage: Eukaryota > Metazoa > Chordata > Actinopteri > Cypriniformes > Leuciscidae > Scardinius > Scardinius erythrophthalmus. The sequence goes on along the minus strand of NC_138243.1, from coordinate 7,697,587 downwards.
TCCTCATACCGATTCCAATTGAGATTACGCTAAGAAAATGTAGCTAATCAACACACAATAAATGTGGCCACACAATTAAAGTATGTCCACCATTATCTCAAAAGTCGGCATGAAACAGAAGTTGCGCCAGTCTTTTCTTCCCTATTGTCCCGTGTATCCGAGTGAAACGGCTTCTGGAACAAGGACAAATGTAGGGCGGGACTTCATTTTGTCCGTGGGGAATTGATTGGATGGTTGTGGTTTGCTATTGGTGGATCTCATGTGAGTGACAGGTTGCTCCGCCCTCTCGCCAGTGAACACGTCACCAGAGAAGAGTTGATGTCAAAGAGGAAATAAAATAATGATGTGCACGGATAAATCATTTAGAATAAATACTGCAATATTCATACAAAAATGAGAACTGTTGATTTTGATTTCACTGTGACTACGTTTCTATTTCTCCACATTCATTTTTTTACAAGGAAACTTGATGCTTCGATGAAAAATGAAAACTGTGAGAGAGAAACATCCAAGTAATGACATTTCCCTCTGGGTTCATTCTGATGGCATTTCTCACAATCCCATGACAGAGGATGAAATACACCCATTCATTCCTCTATCATGAGTTTGAATGGGGCCTAAAACGAGAGTCAAACCCTCGTCAGACGCTCGCGATCATTGCGGAACTCGAGTATCAGGACTGATTCCGATCATTGCACTCTCAAAGCCTTTAACACCACCGACTAACTAATCTGATCACCCAGTGAAAGGATCTGCTCACAGTCAACATCAGGTATCAACACAAACCCTGCTTTTACCTACAGAACCTGTTCAGAGCAGGAAGTGATTGTGAAACAAAGGCATGAAACGTTAATCTATCTGCGAGATGGCACAACGACGGTATATTACTCATTAAACACAATAAACGAGAGATTGCAGCAGATATGCCTCGTAAACCACACTGTCCTTTCAACAGAATAGAAAACAGGATGTGTATGAGAGACGGTGGTTGATGTAACGTTACTGCACCTGAACCTCATTTGTGTCGATATTGTTAAAATAAGTCATTTTATGCCCATTCGAAAACATTAAGCCTGTTAAAATGTGATGTTTTGTGACACATACATGGTACAGCTGCCTAAACACAGCACACATACTCACGTCTAGTCACAGTCATGATACCTAATTCGCTACATTGTGAAAACCCGCTGGTTTATGAATATGTACACAACAAAAACAAAGCCTGAGTCATGTAATGCTAGAGAAAATCACTGGGTTTCACACGCAGTGCGAACTAGAAAACAAATTAGCGTCCCTCGCCGTTCTTAGCATTATCTGGCTAACAGTGAGGAAGAGAGAAAACACTGAGGCGAGACGCTGAAGGACAAATAAAACGTCTGGTACTCACCTTAAACTGAATCTTTTCGTTATTTTCCTTTCATTTACGAGGGATAGAACTCATTCAGCTAATCCATGAAGGTTAGTTCACGACTGGAGACACGGAAAAACATTACAAACCCCCAGGAAACACAGCGCTTGATGCAGGGAAGCCGAAGAAAGCTGCTGCTAGCTGCGCGAGCTCTGCTAATGCATTCTTCACCTCTGCGCGCGACGCGGAAAGTTGCCCACAGCTGCCTCGAAGTTTTCTTGCGGATACAAAAGAAAACGGTTCGACGAGACGATGAAATTACAAAAAAGTGTCCTTATAGTAAAAAGAGCGACCAAAAGGGTCGCCGGGATAATTGGTTTACATTGAGGCGCGGAGAAGCAGTCATTGAAGTGATGGAGCAGTGAAGCAGCGCTGGATAATCTGCACTCTGCACTACAGTTGTGCTAATGGGGATGTTCGATTCAGCAGCGAATCGGTTCTTCTGAACCGGTCTTTTCAATGATTCGATCGACCCGATTCTGTATATCAGAATCAGAACGCTTAGTAATCGTTATAGCTGTGTGTGGACTTTCCCTATTATCATCTCATAAAATAGAACGATTATTAAAATGTATTATTAAAATGTTTATTAAAAATTAAAGACACAATGAAATTGTAATATTTATTTTACTACAAAAGCGAACCCTTAAATTGTCGCGTGGGGATTTCTGAGAAAAATGTGTGATACATCGAACGAATCAGTGAATCAAATGAAAACTGGTTTGTTGGGGTTAAAACGAATCGTTCGAACGAAACTAGCTAAAATGAATTAAAATTATTTAACTGATTATTTAAACTCGTAGACACAGTGAAATCGTAATATTTATTTTACTACAAAAGCGAACACTTAAATTGTCGCGTGAGTATGTTTGGGGAAAGTGTAGTGTGATACATGCAACGAATCAGTGAATTACATGGAAACCGGCTTGTTGGAATGAATCGTTCGAACGAACCGGCTCGCTAAAATGAATCGTACTTCTCAGCGCCGCTGCTAAAGCTGGTGGGGGCCTCCGTCGAACCCCATCAACACAGAGCTGATAGGCGTACAGTTTAATCCAATGGAAAATCTGAGTCCCCGGTAACGAATCATTTTCTCCCAATTGAAAGCAACGGGAGGAAGAGCCTCGATCAGTTTCCCTCGCAAGATTGGCTGGTTTGTGTTGCGTTATCATAACTCATCATGAAAAACGCGTGAGTTTTAGTTTTTATCATGGCTTTAACTCTACGAGGGCCAGTGGTAAAAATGTCTTACAAAGTACTCGTACATTTTTTTTAGAAAATGGCAATATACCATAAAAGTAGTGGTATTTAGTCTCTAGTTCATATTTATGTTATAGTGATAAAATAGTGAAAAACTGATAAACTTAAATGTCTAAAACTGTTTTATTCAACACTGGCTCGTTCAGAGAGCTATCGGTTGGTGTCTGTCTCCCCCCAGTGTTCACTGGTGTCACTGTCACTTTAAATCTTCAGTGACGGGGGTCTTCGACTTTTCAGGCCAAGGACTCTTTCTGGATACGGCATAAAACGAGGCATTATATGTCTGGTTTATAATAACATGTGTGCAGCACCATAGTACTGTATTTACATAATTATTAACATAATGTTATGATCCCTGTATTGCAAATACATTATTCATCATGGAAATACAGATTTATATTTTGCACTTTACAATGTCAATTCACTTAACTTTGGCAATATCTGTTTGAAGTAAGCTTTGAAGTTAACCTAATTTTGTATTTATTATTTCCCCACGAAAAATAATTTGAGACTGCACAGACCTTGAAGACTCTTCATGCATGACTTAGTTTGCATACAAGCTAACAGCTACCTTCATTTAAATGTGTAATTTATTATAAATTAAACAAAACACCAGCAGGAAATACGACTTAAAATGTATACATAATATTATATCCTGTATATCACTACTATTAGAATGAAAACTAAGGATGCATGTGTCATTGGATCTCTATACATTCAGAAAAGTTGCTTTCCTGTAGTTCACAGTCCGACGTCAATGAGAGTTTTGTTCTGTAATTGTTTGGGCGAGTCCTTTACACTGAAAGAACGCATCCTGGCACGGCTCACGACCCAGGAACGTTTTCAGCATATCCATGCCATCCTCTGAACCTCCCGTTTCCAGGACCACGCGCCTGTATTCCCGGCCCACCTGCATGTCAACACACACAGTTATCAAACTGAAACATAATCAAAACATATGATTACATTAATGACCAGATGGTGTCATTTATACACTGGAATTTCACTAATCTAATCTAAACTACGGCACTGAAACAAGCGCTGTCTGTAAAGCTGCTGAAAAACACACATTGTGAAAGCGCTCTTCAAATAATCTTCCTCTGAATGCAACACAGACTCATCCTTCAACAATACTATGACTAACTATGACACAACACTCACTCATTTACACAACAATTGTATGAACAATCTATTCTCAGCTAGTACTATTCCTGAGGTATCTATAATTATAAATAATATTTATCTCTTGGTGGCAGATAATCCCTCGACAGCAGTTTGACAATGAACTCACATGTGCGTCACTCTTGATAAGAGTCTGCTGCATGCCCTAAATGGACATATGGATGTGGAAACGCTGGCACATCAGTCATGTGGTAACTATCAACTGCTATTATGACTCAGTTCTCTATTAAAATGTGCTGTGCCATGATGAGACAATCTAAACATCAGTCACATGTGTTCTGCATTCACTCTGACCAATGGCAAGCTGGAATAACAAGAGTGAAACCTTTGGATTCAAGATGCCCTCCTTCTTGAAGCGAGAGAAGAAGATGTCCATGGAGTAGACTTCACTCCACAGGTAGCTGTAGTACTGCCCGTCGTATCCTCCGGCCAGGTGACTGAAGCTGGCCGTCATGTTTGTGCCTGCAGAGATCATGCACACAGACATATGAAGATAATGCTCAAGAGGATCCAGGTCATATCATAACAAAATATCATAACATCTTCTAAATGAATACATTAGGGGTGGGAATCATTCGATTTAAATCGATCAAAGAGGTCGTGATTCGATTAAAAATGATCAATTCTCAATTTTGAATCAAATTTTGATTTGATTATATGCATAGATTTGATTGTAGTTTACTACATCATTTATTACCGTACATTAATCTCACTGAATTAATTGTAAACCTTGAAATTTATTGTTTTTTCTTCTAATTTTAGTCAACCCAATATAATAAATAACACATGAAATTATATGAATTTGTGCGTTTTAATGTGTTTGCAAGACAAAAACCTCCCAAAGACAGTAATACATGGTTAATGTTTTTCATATAACTACTGCCACACGACTAGTGGCTGTTGTGTGCAATTACACAAATCTTTTCGAACATATCATATATAAGTGATAGGCTTTTTTAGACAGGAAAATTTATTTAGAAATTAAAAAAGAAGAATTGGGGAGAATTATGAATAATTTACTAACATTGTTTAAATATGTAATCAATAAAAAATATAACTGTAGTATGATTATGAGTATCTTAAAATGTAATGTAATCCAATTACAAGAATCTGATAACGTAATCCAGATTACATATAATCAGTCACTATCCAGTATGGCAGTGAAATGAAAAAACGCAGTGTCTAGAGATGTTTCTTTCAAAGTTAAACTTCTTCTAACTTCAGCGTTGTGTTTTCAGAACACCATGTCCTGTGTGAGATGCTGCAAAAGACAACAGTCAAACATGTCCGTCTAGACTTTTACAATTAAACCTCTAGATTGGACTTCTGTACCTTTAAGAGGCAATTCATCTAATTTCCTGCATTTGTGCATTCTTAAATGCTGTGTCATGTTTACAAAGAAAAACTATGGAAAAGCCATGAAGTGGATAAAAAAATAACAAATAAACACATTCTGTGGCTGTTCTTCACACAGAACGCATGTTTCCTTTGAAAACGTGAGACACCAGGCTGAGTAAAAAAGGGTCTAGAGACGTTTGCTGAGTGATGTAATTAAATCAATTTAACCCTTTCACACGTAAGTTTAAAATATTATAGCTGACGCCCAGTGCGAGTTATTTTAGAACATATCACATTATTATTATAAACGTTAATAATGATCATGTTTGCTGATCTGTAACGCATGATAGTGGTAGTTTGCATCGCAATTCAGAGAATTGGATTTACAGCACGTCAATTCATCCACTTTTCACGAAATACATGAAAGTAAGTGGCTGGTGAAGTGGGAGAAGAATAGAGTAAACTTTATAGTTACTAACACAATGTGTATCTGATATGAATAAAACACATCATCAATTCATATAGTCTGTATGACGCAGAGTGACGTTCTAATGACACCGGTGTGATCGTATAAAGGGTTAATACTGGACTCTGGCAACAGGGTCATCGCCATGTTTTTAGCCGTATCACAAGATGCAAACGCAACAGTAAAACACAAGTTTAGCACAAGTCTATGTAGAAAAAGCATGTAAAAGCAGCGCCCATATGCAAATGAGCTCTGTGGTGGGTGGCTAAGCTCTCTGCATGTGTAACGAGTGTTCACACCGAGCTGCTGAACACTGAATAGTCGATGATGTGTTGATGTGCTCATTAGACGAGGTGTCATAAGCGTGTTGGGACTGTGTTTATGACCTGGTGTGGCTGGGATTCCCAGGATGTCTTTGCTGTGCTTGGCAAATTCGGCTGCAGTGTCTGCTCTGTCTTTAGTGTGGAGCGTTTGGTCAGCTTTACTGAGAACAATCTGCCTGAGGTTCATCAGACCTGCGGACAGACACCGGTTTAGATGGAAAAAACTGATATATATTTAAAAAAAAAATGTTTGTGTGTGTGTGTTTACCCCTTTACCACAAATATGTATAGAAGATATTTAAAGTAACAAGAAAAGCTGTCAGATCAGAGATATGTTTCAGCAGTAAACTGTAAATAGTGTAATTTTTACTAAACAAAGTGTCGAATTACAATTACTAATCGAACGCAAGGGTGACCTAATATGTCAAAACCAATAAATATTTTATAATATGGCCAATAACTAAGACACAAGAGTACTTTGGTGTTAGTCTGAGATACCGTTAAAATAGTCCAAGTGACCACAGTGGCTCAACCTTAAGTTTATCAAGCGACGAGAAAACTTTTTGTGAACGAAAGTCTTACGGGGTTGGAACAACATGAGGGCTAGTAATTAAGTTAATTAAGAAAATGAATCCTATTTTTAAGACCACAGCAATATTTTAGTGACATTCAAGCAAATTTCTCTTCTCCCCAAATTTTCATTATTTTAATACAAAAAGATAGTATTTGTTATATAAATAAAATTAAAAAATATTTTAAATAAAGCAATTGCATAACAGTGAATCTAAAGAGAATCACCATCACCAAAACTCTTTCATGGCCATTAAAAAATTAAAAAGGAATCTTAATGTTCCCGAAATAGGCTTCGTTTACTTTATGCAAAATATAATTTTGTTCATATTTGTAAGATCATTTTAGGCCAACATATATATGTAATGTCATGTATATAATGTATATATGTTACTTCCCTCTGAATAATCTTCCCTCAAAATAAGTTCAAACATATGTTTTTGAACATACGGATGTTGATTATATAGATGTGGTGAGTGTGGGGTCAGATCTGACCTGTGTTGGCCACTCTAGATGCTATGAGTTTATCCAGCAGGCCGTCTGGGATCGGGCTGCCATCTTTGTAGTGGCGGGACATCCTCCTGAGAGGCTCTTTCTCCCAAACCCAGTTCTCCAGCATTTGAGACGGCACCTCCACAAAGTCAGTCTCCACCTGCGTCCCACTGAACTCTGCATAGCGCGTCTGGAACATGCAGGTTGACACAGAAAAGCACATTTGGTACCACCAGTTTTACTTCTTATTGATCTGAGATTTTCATTCAGTGTGGTCTCAGACATTCGGACCCTCGATCTTTACGTTTGAGAATACTGACATACCCGGGAGCAGAGCTCATGCATGACATGTCCAAACTCATGGAAGAAGGTCTCCACCTCATGGTGCTGCAGTAAGGAAGGCCAGTTGCGTGTGGGTTTTGTGAAGTTGGACACCATGGCGGCCACAGGTATCCTACGATTCCCATCGGGCCGAAGACATCCTGGCTGGAGCCCAAAGCATGCAGCATGGCCATACTTGCCTTCCCTGAAGAGTAAAACAGACCAATACATCTGGAGGTCATTACATCCACGGCCAATAAGCCAGTTCCTCAGAGAAGCACATGAAGTATTCATCAGATTTCATCTGCATGCTCTTAAAGGTCCCGTTCTATGCCCCTTTTCACAAGATGTAAAATAAGTCTCTGATGTCCCCAGAGTGTGTATGTGAAGTTTGAGCTCAAAATACCCAACAGATCATTTTTTACAGCATGTTTAAATTGACATTTTTTGGGGCTCAGAAAAACGAGCCGTTTCAGTGTGTCCCCTTTAAATGCAAATGAGGTGCTGCTGGACGACACAGGGGGCGGAGCTTCATGAGCTCGTGCTCAGTCTGTCAGGAAAAATTCATCTCACGGAATGATGATAATATCAGAAACTCTCAGTAACGGCGTTCATTTCGAGTCGGACAATAATGCCTACAGAGTCAGATTGCTGTATAGAGATGAAACAGGTATGGTTTAGTAGTTTAATTACGGTTATTATAACGTATTTGTCATCTGCTTGTAGTCTATGTATCCATTATTTATTAATAGCCTACAAGTCTGCTGTCTGAATGATGATCAAACATGTACTGATGAGTTTAATAAAGTTTATTGTACATCACACAAAAGATGAAGCGTCAGTTTTACTTCAGAAAATCACCGTAAGAGCTGAGTAAACACAGTAGCCTAAGTTATAAGAAGTGCGCAAGTAGCCAGTAGAGTTGAGGGAGCATTCCTGTGGGCGGAGGTTAGTCAAGAAACGGTTCTGGTGATGTCACTAATGCAGGAAGTAGAGGGGTGTAGTCCAATCGAGCCGTTTTTTTGTAGTCAACTTCTGTTAAATAAAATATCTCGCTTGGCATTGAACTTTGAGCTTTATAATTTTACAGATATTATTTATGCTCTAACAGCAACATTACACACTAACTAAAGTTTGAAACATGGAATCGCATGCAACGGGACCTTTAAGAGACTCAGAACTGCACTGGGGTGCTTTAAGTTAACAAACCTCGTTTAGTTTTGATCAGCACGAATTTCCAGGCTGGTTTCAGTGTTATGTTTTGTATTATTTATGCAGGGTTTCTGCAGGTTTCAAGAGGCTAAATGTTAGATTTTTATTAAGACCATTATGAATGCAATTTAAGACTTATTTCATGTCCTTTCACGTCCCAAATTTTATCTATTCACATTCAGCATGAACAATCAACTGAATATGACTACACAGAACTGTGTTTAACCAAGAAATTAATGGGCTAAAATGAAATAAAAAACAAAATATCAAATAAAACAATAAACATTAGAAGGAAAAAAATAAATAATTTGATGGCTTTGTTCAACCATTTTCCAAATTTGTATTGACCCTGCGTTTCATTCTGAAGGACTCATCCCTATGCCCTAACCCTGCAGAGTGAGAACTGTGAAGAGATGAAGAAGGGTGTAGGCCGGGGACCCAACAACTGTTCCCTGGAACACACTTCTGCGTTATCTTGCCAAGCCAATTAAGGAGGCACGATTCTCGCACAACTGTATACGCTGCACAAAGGATCATGAAGTGTCCATCAGTTGTACTCTTCAAAATCCTTCATTATCCCTCAGTTTTGAGCACTAACGTTAACTTCATAAGCCAATAAGACCTAAATCCACATTTTAAGGACTAAAATTCAGATTATTGGATTTTAGACTCATCAAGAACCCACAGATAGTATTTATTAATATTTTGAATTCGCTTTTGTTTTTATATTTTCAGTTTTCATTTCAATTTTAGTTTAAAGGCAAAATATGTCGCCGCTAGAGGTCACTTATTCAAAACAATAACAAAGGTGTAGCTTGATGATGTGGTGAATGAGCATGGAATCATGGGAGTGTCGTCTTCACCTCCGCAGCCGATGGAAAGCAATCTGACGGGACTCATGTTCATGAATGAGCTAATGTATTAAAGTTTTATAACTTTAATGTGGTATACAGCAGGGTGGGGCCGAGAGCCCAGGACATTTTACCTTGCAGTTTTTATCGTGCTTATATGGTGCATATATATAAGCACGTTTTATCGTGCTTTTTGCTTGGTTGTTTATGTTTATTTTACAATTAAAGTTATGTTTAACGTCTGAGCTCCTTCTTCCCTGAACTTGACCTTTGTCTCAGTTTTCTACATGGAATCACAGACAGACTCGATGGTGAGATCAGATCATACCGGCTGCTGTCAGACTCCTTTTGCATTCAAAAATCTCACTAGATTATTACAATTAAAGGCAAAAGGAATGTTTAGAAATGTAAACTGATATTTCCTACGGACACACAGCAAAAGAGATGACCTTGATGACCTTGATCTCATCTCCATGATATAATTTCCTGTTTTAATTTTTTTTGCATGTTGGTTGCACCACTTGACTTTGCTGGACCAGCATAGCTATCCTGTTCACTAGCAGAACCAAGCTGATTGAGCTGGTCTATGAACAAATCATTTCTGCTGAAGCTTGTTGACCAAGGAAAATTTACTAGTTAGCCAAGACCAATTAGACAATCCAAAACATAATGGATTATAATGGATCTAGAATGTCTAGAATGGTTTACCTGGGATGCAAGTCCAAGTAAAACTGTCCAATTTCCTCTCCAGTCACAGAGTCCAGTACTGAGTACAGTTTGACGCTATCGTGCCACACATGGGCGTTCTCCACCTGCTGGAACTCCAGACCCAGCAGATCCTGATATATGTTCAGCAGGCCCTCCGTCACCACCTCCAGAGGGAAGTACTCGATCAGTTTGTCCTTATCCACCGCAAACTTCACTCGTTCCACCTGGTTCATGTAGTAGGGCATGTCCCATGCGTGCAGCTGTCCGTCAAAGGCCAAGCCCCGCCTCTCACAGTCAGCGTGTTTGAGTGACAGCAGGTCGTGCCGCTCCTGCTCGCCAACTGGTCTCAACCTCGTATACAACTCATCTATTGAGCACCAAAAACAGTTTGGTTATTTAGACAGCTGGAAAACTGTTCAGAGCTAAAACACTATGAGCACCTGCCAAAACCGCTCTGACACCCCTGAAGGTGCCCTGTGGTATCTATCTGGCACCAAAACATTAGCGGCAGACACTTTAAGTCCTGCACATTGGGTAAAGTGACCATGAATGGGACGTTTTGTACCAGAACATCCCACTGATGCTTGATTTGGATTGAGATCTGGGGTATCTGGAGGCCAGGGCGACACCTGGAACTGTGTGTACTGGGTGACAGGAAACTTTATCCTGCTGTAAGATTTCCAAGCCATTTCGGCAACATCCCACACATTGACTATGGCAACAGACTAAAGCCCAGAGCTTTACACACACAGCTGATACAAAATAGTCACCATGATGTGCTTCACTTGTGTTGTGGGTGGTCATAGTGTTTGACCCCTTTCTATTCATTAAAGAATCCTGAAAAATATGTATCACAGTTTCCACAAACATATGAAGCAGCAGAACTGTTTTTAATATTGATAATAATCAGAAATGTTTCTTGAACATCAAATCATCATATTAGAATGATTTCTGAAGGATCATGTGACACTGAAGACTGGAGTAATGATGCTGAAAATTCAGCTTTGATCACAGGAATAAATTACATTTAAAATATAATTAAATTCAAAACAGTCTGGTTACACTTTATTTTAAGGTGTCCTTGTTACAGTGTAATTATACATTTAAGTACTGAATAATAATAATAATAATAATAATAATAATTAACTACATGCACTATAGGGTTAGGGTTTGGTTTAAGGTTAGTTGCATGTAATTATGCATAATTTATAGTTATTACTACAGTAAGTAACTACAAGTAACATAACAAGGACATTGTAAAAAAGTGTTATCAACAGTTATTTTAAATTGTAATGATGTTTAAAAATATTACTGTTGTTACTATTTTTGATCAAATAAATGCAGCCTTGGTGAACATAAAGACTTCTTTCAAAAACATAAAAACAAATCTTAGAATCTTATATACAGTTGTAATTGAAATAATTCAACCCCCATTGCAAATCAGGTCTATTGACAAAATGTACAGACTTTCAATGAACAAATCAAACAAAAGTAATTGAAATAACTCAACACAACAAATGTTTCAAGTGGTTTCAACATGCGGTGGTGGTTCACTCAGTTGGTGGTGTCCACCTGAGTTGACGTCACTTTTTTAATGACGTACGACTCGCATTTACTGGGGAATATCCGATTTGTCTGCTTACATGGCACACGCAAATGCACGTATGCGATTCATATCCGATTTATTACCACATATTAATGAAGCCTGAATCCGATCTGAGAAAATCGGAATCTATGCGTTTTTTTCCTGCTTACACGTTCACCGGTCATATCCGATCTGTGCCACATGAGAGGAAAAAATCGTAATCGGGTCACTTGAACCATGCAGTGTAAATGGGGCCTTAATGACTTCTGCAGTTTTAAAAATTATTCAATCCCTTTATGGCAAGCATCTTTAGTATTTAGTAGAGCACCCGTATACTGTTATGAGCTTCTGCAAACGAGATGTATTTCCGGACAGCAGCTTCTGGCAGCGTTTCTGAACAATCTTAGCCCGTTCCTCATGAGCAATGGCCTCCAGTTCAGTAATACTCTTGGGTTTGCAGGACGCAAAGTTGAAGCAACTGCCTTCTTCAAATCCCTCCAGAGATTTTCTATGGGGTTCAAGCCAGGTGACTCTTCCAGGACTTCTTCAGCAACCAAGCCTTGGTGGAATTTGAGGTATGCTTGGGATCATTGTCCTGTTGGAGGGATCATTGTCCTGTTGGAAGGTCCAATGATGCCCAAGCTTCAGCTTCCTCACTGACGGCATGACGTTTTCTCCTAGGATTTCCTGATACTTCAGTAAATCCATCTGGCCTTCCACACACTGCAGGTTTCCAGTGCCAGAGGATGTAAAGCAGCCGCAGAGCATCACGAGCCCCAACATGCTGAACTGTAGACAGAGTGTTCTTTACAGCATATTCTTCATTCTTCTTCCTCCAGACACACCGCTGATCCAGAGGGCCGAAAAGTTACAGTTTTGTTTCATCGCTCCACAGAACAGAATCCCAAAACTTCTTAGGCTTATTTATATGATTTTGAGAAAATTTGAGCTGACTTTTCCTGTGGTTTTGGGTAGTGGTGTACGTCTTGGAGTTCTGGCATGTGTTTAGTACGAGCTTCACTGTGCAGCTGAACACTCAGTGCCTGTTGCCTCCAGGTCTTGCTGCAGGTCTTCTGCAGTCACTCGAGGGTTTTTCTGAACCTGCCTTCTCAGAAATCTGGTTGCAGCCGTTCATAGTTTCCTTTTTCTGCCCCGTCCATGTAGTGTAAACACTGTTCCTATAACTTTTAACTTACAAACTTTGCTTCCAACGGTGTCTCTAGGAACATTTAGTGCCTTCGCTATCTTTTTGTATCCTGTTCCTTGTTTGTGAAGGGCGATGATATCTTCTCTTAACTTTTTGGACCATTCTTTTGACTTTTGCAGTCAAACGTGACACTCAAGAAACCTAGCCAGTTCAGATATTTCATGTGTTCTAGCTCAGGCGCACCTGGTGCAACTAATGAAGCCCTTGATCAGTTGCATCAGGTGTGCTTGAGGCAACACCTGTTTTGCAGATTTGCACTGTTGTGAGGGATTCTCTTCAGGGGGTTGAATAATTTTGAGACTGCAGAAGGCATAAAAAGTTGCATTTTCAGTTAAATTTGGAGAAACCACTTGAAACGTTTGTTGTGTTGAGCTATTTCAATTACTTTTGTTTGTTCTTTTGTTCTTTGCAAACAGCTGAAAGTCTGTACATTTTGCCAATAAACCTGATTTGCAATGGGGGTTGAATAATTTCGATTGCAACTGTATATCTGCAACATAATGACATCTTGAACATCTCATATAACACATATCTGACTGCGCTCAAAGGTTGTATATAGGTGCTCTTTGATTAAAGTTATTTTCAAATATTTTTGAGTGAATAATGTGTAAAATCATTTACTGATTGACCAATATTGTGGTTACACTTTATTTTAAGGTGTGCTTTTTACAGTTTAATAAGTGTTACCAGTATTTTTACTCAAAACTCACTAAACCGATTCAAAATAATATTTTTTGTAGACTTTTGAAATAAAGGAAACTACTAGTTTACTACTAGAAACTACTATGGATTCTTATATATAATATGTTTTCTATCTATTATCGTGCATATAATTTGTTTTTCATCAGCACAAGTAAAACTGCCTGTAAAATAGTATCTTTCAATTAATGATTATAAAAATAAACAAAGAGTCAGCAAAGCACAACTAAAATGCTACAAGAGGAGTCTATGCAACACCACAGACAGACGACAACATAATGAAACTGTCAGGTCACACAACTGAACATGAGGACAAGGGTCACCAAACTGCCTGTCACTCCAGAATTAACCTGTGCGTGCCTGAATGTAGGCCTGAAGATCTTCACAGAAAGAACTGGACAAAGAGACTAGAAAACATACCAAGAAATCGTGCCACATTCTCTGAATTTTTGGCCATGGTCATTTCCAGCATGTAATTGGCATGACTGCTGTAGCCCAGAAGTTTGGCTAGCCTTGCCCGCAACTCAATCAGCTGTTCAAGAATAGCAGTGTTCACCTGTAAACAATGAACAAACATTAATAGTGCATAACTAGGACATGGCTTTATTTCCATGACTGAGTTGCCAGGGCTGGAAAACTATACCCTGATTTTCCACCTGAAACAACAATTTGTTCAGTCCAGTTGGGCTAATCCTCCAAAGCCTAACTGAACCCAAAGTACGAGTTGAACCTACATCCTTGCACCTGCTGTGAAAGGCCATCTCCATCTTCCTCCTGGTTTCGGAAACATGACATCTCTTCATCAGGGGGAAGTAGTGGGGATACGCAAGGGTGACTATATACCGCCCATCTTCTGTTTTCTCCAGACCATTCACGTAGCTTTCCGCAAGACCCACTTGAGAAAGAAAGGAGGAAAAGTGTGTCCAAGATGAGTTCACTAAAGGGGTTTTCATACGGGGTAGTTAAAGGTTGTATCAGCGATTTCAGGCCCAAACATAAATGATCACATTCATCTAATCTTTCCTAACGGTCCGCTAGCTGCCCGTCCCATAAGCATGCTGTCAAAAACCGCGTCTCTGTAGGCAGCCTAGGCTCTGAGATCTGCACACAAAAACAATTGGTTTCACCAATTAGGCGGGCAGCTAGCGGATCGTTAGGAAAGATTAGATGAATGTGATAATTTATGTTTGGGTCTTTTTTGGGCCTGAAGTCGCTGATACAACCTTTAAAGGAACTAGCTACCAGGACGGTCCCGCAGAACCAAATGTTTTTTTCCCTGGTTGTATTCGCACCGGCGGTAAGAACTGTGAAGTGGCGTAAGCCAGCTGACAGAAACGTAATTTAAGCGCTGCATTCAACAACATCAACAACTCCGTAGCGTAAAGGTTGAGAAGTTCATGGCCTCCATCTATCACTGTTTTCCGTGTTCCTGGAGTTAGTTTGTGGAGTAAGTATGTAAACTGTGTTTGTTTACACAGCTTTTTAAAAATGGCGGGTGATTGTGTTTCGCATGGCATGCGTTCGGCCAATCAACATACAGTTGCATCACTGCTAGTTCCTGTTGAGTTACACCCTACAAGAGCTAATTTAGTGTAACCCAAAAGGCGTTCCTATAACCAAAATTGTTCCCAGTTCCTGCGGTGCGAACACACCAAAAAGCGGGTACTTGCGCCAATATTTACAGGAACTATGAAACTGCTCCTCTGGTGCGAAAGCCCCTTATTAAAACAGCTGTTATACTACAGATAAACATACTTACTGAGCTCCTCTTGCGAGAACAACAGCACTGTATTTTCTTCATTCAAATTTTGGTTGAAATCTATGGAGAGTTCACTTATTTTTTTAGAGATTGACTTGATTTCCTGAGAAAGAAAAAAAAGACATGGAAAGACCAATAAAAATAATTAATAACTTTTTTTTTTTTTTCAGGACTCAACAGTGAAGATTTTCTGCTTGCTCAATTGGGACAAAAGTCCAAATTTCTCCTTGCCCTGCCAATGTTTTCATGACCCCAACAAAAAATTATAAATGTATTATTTCTTATTAATTTAAATGTATTAATTTACATTTATAATTTTACTATTGTTTAATTTTTATACGTAAAATTGTACATTTGCAGTTATTATAACATAAATTAATCATTTATATATATATATATATATATATATATATATATATATATATATATATATATATATATATATATATATAAACAAAAGCTTTATACATTGTTTTACATTTATTTTTTATATTTGTGAGATTTAAAATTTGTATTTATCCTTTTAAATACATCTATATAAATGTATTCATAAATGCATATAAATATAAAAGTATTTTTCAATGCTAAGTACTTAAAAATATATATATACATTTATATGTACATTTATCATATTAATATAATGTTTCATAGTAATATGAATCATTTCACATTTACAGATATTACAACTTTAAATTATAATTTTAAATAATACATTTTTAATAATAAAAAAAACTTCTATACATGATTTTACATTCATTACTTAATATTTATCAGAATCATTTAAAAATAGTATTTATTATCATACATTTTTCACACACATACATTTTTTTTTTTCATGCTAAATTTTCTATTGGCAATAATAGCTAGAATAGCAGCTCAGTTTTCTAAACAAAACATAAGTGGTATTTGCTGGTGACAATTTTGCTATGATTTTAGAAGCTGATGCTCCGGTGTCCATTTTCAGGTTTTTGGGTTTGTTCAAATCACTAAAAAGTAAATACTGTAAAGCATGAGCAATAGTGATAGAGACACTCTACTAAGAAGAATCAAGATTATATGTGAATTCATCCTCACAGGCAAGTTTATAGTAAACACCAAACCAAACCAAACCTACTTCTTGTATATCCTTAGACAAGTGCAATCCATTCCGTTTGCCTAATTTAATGAGTCGTCCCAGGAATCTCTCCGACTCAGGCAATAAACCACTGGATTGTTTTTCCTATAAAGATAAAGAGGGAAATGCTGAGACAGCTGAAGTTATGTTTACTGCCGCGGTTCTGACACCAGGCCAAACTGACATGGTGAAGTGATGACACCGTACGAGCGTCACATGCTTTTCTGTGAATGGACTCTTCCACAGGTTCAGTGAGGACGCCACACTGGCCTTCGGTAGAAATAGCGGGATCACTTTATTACAGCCCAATTAAAAAGGCAGTAAATACCCTGGAGAGAGGACAGCCTCGTCAAATGAGCGTTATTGGAGTAGAAAGTTTGAGTAGGCGCAACATAGTGTCCATTCCACTCCAACGGGAGATTTCCACTCAAATAATCATTTTAATTTGAGAAATCTGCAACATGAAACTGTTTTGGACAGCCAACACCGCCACATGCCTCATTTTATTGGTCACCCCATGAAACTGGACGCGGTTTCCAGCTTGCCAGACGTCTTTTTAGTACCCAGAGATTAAGTTCTCCATTGATGAGTGATGACAGAGTGATAAAACAAACAACACATATTCATTCATCAAAACTGACCAATAAACTGTAATAAGCAGGTGAAGGCAATGTCATGTGATAAGCTAAAGACAAAAAGAAGGAAAATTACAGATTTATAAACTATTCTCATTACGGAGTTGGGAAGATGGTTGGCCTTTGTTTGTTTTTTTACTGCATTTAGTGCTTTGAATCCTGGCAAACATGATAATAGTGTCCTGTAATTACATTTATTTAGTAATTGTTTAAGGCCATTTTGCGATTTCAATCGTCATCACCACCAATCATTTATTTTCTCGGATTTAAGAAATTCACCTGGGTCATCATACTTTTCAGATCGGAAAATTCGGAAATCCGTATAAATACAGAAAAATCACATCCCTGAGGTGGTTACAATATTAATAAATGGGGTTTAACATTTAAAAATACTGATTTAAATTAACTCAATTATTACATAAAGAAAACTACTAATCAGTTTGTTCCAAACCCATAAGACCTTTTTTCCTCTTTGAAGCACAAATGAAGATACAGTGCTATGCATAAGTTTAGACACCCATCCTAAAGTTGACTAAAAAGAGGAATAAAAAAATCATCTTTTGGAAATTGAACTTAATGCCTTAATTTAAAAAATTAGGAAAAATCCAATCTTTAAGGACACCAATTTTCTTTGTGAATGAATAATGTATCGTAAATAAATAAATGTTCTTCCTTAAAATACAGGGTGCATAAGTTTGGACACCCCTATGTTAAATTCCCATAGAGGCAGTCAGATTTTTATTTTTAAAGGCCAGTTACTTCATGGATACTATGCATCCTGATAAAGTTCCCTTGGCCTCTGGAATTAAAATAGCCCCACATCATCACATAGCCTTCACCATACCTAGAGATTGGCATGGTTTTATTTCAGTTAGCCTAATAGCTAGTTTGATTTGCATTGAGAGATGATCTTATGGAAAGTACTCCATGCCAATCTCTAGGTATGGTGAAGGCTATGTGATGATGTGGGGCTATTTTAATTCCAGAGGCCAAGGGAACTTTATCAGGATGCATAGTATCCTGGATCCATGAAGTAACTGGCCTTTAAAAATAAAAATCTGCCTGCCTCTATGGGAATTTAACATAGGGGTGTCCAAACTTATGCACCCTGTATTTTAAGGAAGAACATTTATTTATTTACGATACATTATTCATTCACAAAGAAAATTGGTGTCCTTAAAGGTTGGATTTTTCCTATTTTTTTAAATTAAGGCATTAAGTTCAATTTCCAAAAGATGATTTTTTATTCCTCTTTTTAGTCAACTTTAGCATGGGTGTCTAAACTTATGCATAGCACTGTATTATGATGAAATCTGACAGATTTCTGACTCTCTATTAAAAGTCTATTACACCAAAACGTTGATGCCTCAAAAAGTTCATAAAGACATTGTAAAAGTAATCCATATGGATCGGGTGGTTTAAACCTAAACTGCATCCGAAATCACATATTGTTCAGTAAGTCGGTATGAAATTTGGTTTGAAGTTTCGCAACCATTAAAAAGGTACGTTCTATATGCTATGAATGTGTGTAATATGAATGAAATCTAGATGTACTGCATCCACCATGTTGTAACCGCCATTTGACCAACAGCATCAGTTGTGTCGTTTCGGGATAGTAAAGTGTCCATCAGATCCACACTTCAGGATCTCAGTGGAAGTAGTAGGACATCCAGGTATTTCACCTTCTGTTTTATCAATACTATGCATTCGGACATGCTACTCGTCTCACATACTGTTTTTTGCCTACTATATAGTAGGGAAGTGGGCATATTCGAGCGCAGGGCAAGTCTTCTGAAAAGACCCAATTACTGTTCAAGATTTAATTTAGGCTTTTAGTCGCATATAAACATTGATCAACACACATACATAGAGCATTCAGGCTCGAATGTGCTTGCTTGACATGCAAGAAGCAAGGAAGCTAATATAAGGGTGTATTCACACCTGCCTCGTTTGGTTCGATTGAATCAAACTCTAGTTCGTTTCCCCCCTTGGTGCGGACCTTTTGGGCAGGTGTGAATACAGCAATCGAACTCGGGTGCGGACCAAACAATCGAACCGAGACCCAGCTGAAGAGGTGGTCTCGGTACGGTTCCAAACGAACTCTGGTACGGTTTGTTTATGGTGTGAACATGAACCGACCCAATTGCAGAAAACTACGCCTTTTTATTTGTCTCTTCTTTTATGAGAATACCTGTACTTAACAAAACGGTCATTTTGGCATAATGGTGTCTTATTATACAGACATCCCAAGTCTCCCGGAAGTTCCGGGAGTCTCCCGCATGTCGATAGCAGCTCCCTGATGCCCGCAAATCAGTTAAAATCTCCCGGAATCTAGAGCGAGCGAGCAAGAGCGCGCGCACGGCAGAGAGAGAGAGAGCGAGAGACCTTGCGTGTGTGTGCCAGCTGGTGTGCCACAAGAAGCGCATGTAAGGACCCAAGCAATCAATTGTCAGTGCGGGCAGGCTTTTATCTATACTACCATAGTTTCTTCATATTGCGTTTGTAGAGAATAACACCAAATCAGTAAAATAACAAATATTACATTACAAAATATCTCCATGCTGTGCCTGCACTTCCTGCTTTTCCCTGCTTGAGAATTCCTGTCCAATGAATGGACGACCTTAGCACACGTGTGGTTTTGTTTACACATTTTGGTTCACTTGCAAAAAGAGCAGTGTGAATTCGAACCGTACCAAACCCAAAAAAATCAACATTCTATTTGGTCCGGACCAAAGCAAGTGAACTATCGGACTTTCCTGGTGTGAATAGGCTATAAGTCTCATTTTAAGTCTGGTTTGAGCTGCTGTTGGCCATATGGATTACTCTTAAGATTTATTTATGAACTTGAAGCTTTTAGTTTTTGATGGAATGGATTTTCAATGGAGGAATAGAAAGCTTTCAGGTTTCATTAGCTATGTTTCCATCCAAAGTTGCGAATTAAAATTATGCACAAAAATGGAATATCGCATAAAACGTTTGTGAAAAAAGCACTGTTTCCATTCAGTGAGCACAAAATCATCACTTCCTGATAAACAGGAACTAAATATCACTAAGGAAAATGGAAGTTGCTGTAGTAGGAGATGCGATTGTATAGCCTATAATAATTTTCATATGCTATACAGTATAATAAATTAATTAAGCATTTCAGATGCTGTGCAACGAGATCGTCCGGCTGGTTTGGTCTAGTTATGCCACCCCATGTTTTTTTTTTATACACATTGAGAATTTTATTCGGTAAATTTCCATCGTAGTTTTTTTTTTCTTATCGGATAAAAAAAATATCTATTTTAGTTTTTTTTGCGCACTTGTTTAATTATGCTCATCTTGGCGTTTCAAACCAGCGTTTTTTTATGTGATATCTCAAAATGCGCATAAAAATAGGTGGATGGAAACATAGCTCTTAAAAATAACTTCAATTGTGTTTTGAAGATGAATGAAAGTTCTACGGGTTTGGAACGACATGAGGGCGAGTAAACAATGACAGAATTTTTGGGTGAACTATCGCTTTAAGAATCAGTTTGCATACTGTTACATTCTCATTTGACATAGACATTTTTGTGTACTAAATAGTGGAGAAGAACATATTTGGATGGAGGGCTAGAGGTTAGTGCTCATACACTCCTTTAGCCGTGGCAATCATGTTTATTGTGTTTCGTCTGCGTGCTCTGAGACACAATTTATTATATAGCCAACGAAAATTATCATAGGCTATAAAAATTGGATACTCTTTCCACTGTACAATTAATAAAATGAAATAAAATAGCAGAATTATTCAGAATAACTCTACACTGGAATGATCTAAATCCAGCACTGTAGTGTGTGTGGTTGTGTTACCTGCAGGACCATAAGTCTCTGAAACACATCCGCCCTCATGCTCATTTCCACATCGAAATCGGACAGGCGTTTCTCAGCCTCGGTGCTCGCCAGTCTGACCTCTTTACATGGAGACACATACTGGGGGAAGTCCAACATATGACGTGAAGCTGAAACAGAGAACGGAAAAGTGAATATGACAGCAGATGAAAAAAAACTTCACATTAATACAATATGAAAGTTAGGCTATCATTCGCCACTCACCGGCATAATCTGCTTTTGCATCTGCAATGACTTGCAGAGTATTCTCGAAGCACACCTTCCCGATGTCCACGGAGCCCACGGAGTCAAAGGCTTGCTGGATCCGCTGGATCAGCTTCTGAGTCCGATGTCGGATCTCTTCTGGGCTCAGGTCCCATCGCAGGACGTTGTTCTTGTCAACTGTGCTGGAGCAGCTGTGGGCGGATATGATTGATCCATTCTGAAGTGTCATCTTGAGCTTTGAGCTAGATATAATGACTCTGCATTATATCAAAGAAAGAGCCAGTATTAATACACTTTCTTTCTGGATGAAAGAAAGAGCCAGTGACAGAAAGCCAGAGCCAGAGCCAGAAAGAGCCAGTGTGCAAATATAAGCTTGCATGCATTGCATGGGCTCTTCAATGCAGCTTCTTGTAACTTTAGAAAAAGAAAAGCTACACATTAGGCTACTGTTCATAAAACAAAGAAGAGAATATAGAAGAGAAACTGTGTGCTGTGCAGGGTCGCAAGCTGTGGATGTTTTCCGTACTAACGATGGACACTTTCACATGTCTGTCAAACTAGGGAATGCGAACCTGATCTGCTTGTGATACACTAATACTACTTCACATATGCCAGTTGCATTGCCTAGTTCAGAGAGAAGCTAATGAGATAACCTGACTAAAACCAGATATCCTGCAATACTAAAGTTTGGAAGGAAAGTTCGTGCATTTATAGCTTGTCTATTTGACCCCAGTCACATTCAGGCATTCGGTTATTAGTAGTATGTCAACCCAGTCAAACAACAACACACACAGCATAACGTGTGTTAAACAACAGAATTTACAATACCTTCTCACCGCTCGGGCCACTGAAATGCCGAAGATAAACATGGCATGCCTATAATTTTCGTTCGTGCAACGTGCAAAAATAGGATGCAACTCCTACCGTCACTGTCGACCGTAATACTAGTACCACTACTACTACGATGAAGGTTTGACTTTTGAATATTAATTGCGTAAACCGGCAAGGCATTCTGATTGGCTACAAGGGAGACGTTGAGAGCTAGTCAGCTGGCGAATTAATGAATGTGGTGGAAGATTGGCTTATGAATATTAAACAGCTAACAGTGACATGTACTTTTTTATTCCTTTTTTCTTCTTCTTTTTTTTTATTGAACAAATATCACAGGGGATACATGTATCACACACAAAAAATTGGATAACAAAAACTCGAGGTAGAGCAAGGCAATAAAGAACATTTTCAAGCAAGATACAGTAAGAGATAGTCTACTAAAAGAAGTATTCATAAAACATTTAAAGCAATTGAAATTAAACATACAATACACGAATGAAAATAAATAGAAATAAATAACATGAAACTTAAAAAAGTAATCTTCAGGAAATCAGGAGGTAGCCTAACTTATAATGAAACAATACATTTTTTTTAACAACAGAGCAGTTTTAGCAGCTTTCTTGTTGGCTGATAAACAAAGAAAGTCATATAAAAACTTTAAATCAACACAGAAAAGCCTAAAATTGGGCTTAGAATCAGTGACTTTACATTTATGGAGATGAAACTGCCCACATAGAGTTAGCAGTGACATGTACATACATGAACAACAACTGCGAAAGAAGTGTTCCTTTTATTAAACGTTAAAAACATGTTAACTTAACAGCATTTAAATTCCTACAATTTTTTTTAATCCCTGTATCCAAAATAGACAGTGTTTGGTAAGTGAAAAAATTAGGCTAATTAATTACTAGCTATAGCTACTAATTAAACATCGCCAACATTGTTAGAATACTGTACTAATTAATCTCTAAAAGTATTGCATTACTTATTACTAATTACTTTCTAAATCCCATATCAACCTTAACCAGTTGAACAATACAATGATAGACATGAAACTGCACTTTTAATAATATAAAAAACAATAATAATATAAAATTGCATAAACTATTCTTGAACTTGAACAGTATTAAAGATACATTAAAAACATCCCTTAATTTTTCTTTTTCAAGGGAAAAGTAATTGAATTACAGTAATTAATGACTTAGTTATGAATTATATCCAGCACTGAAAATAGAAACAGACTAAATTAATTATAAAAATGAAAATAGACATGAAAAATGAAATAGACAAAATGTGTAAAATATTAAAAGTTCATATTTAATATTTTAATGTAATATAAAAAGTTAGTAATTCGAGTCAGTTAAAGTCACACTGAAGCGCCTTCAAACAAGCAGCATTATTCAATGTGTTGATGTAATCTCCACTGAAACAGGAAGACAGGGCGGGACATATCGAACAGCTCCTCCCCTTTAAAAAAAATAGCCAATAGCGTTTCGTTTAAATCACAGCTCGGCCAGAGCCGTTGAGCTCAGGTAAAGCCACAGTTTCATCCTAATCTCCTCCATATCGCTTTAAAATACAGAATTATGTGCAGAGTTTTCTGGTCTGTGCCGACTCGATCATATGATCCGCTCTGTGTATCGTGTCTCTGGACCGGAGCTGTGGCGGTTTGGGTGATAATAATGTGAAACCAGACTTCATTCGCCCCAGTGGAAAGCATTAGCCTGGCTAATGTCAGACCTCTTCTCATTGAGACCTGGTCTGGGAACCACATGTTAATTTTCTCGTATTTGAGGCGTGGTTTACGAATGCCCAGCGCCGTTTATTGGGCGCTACGAATGTCTATCAAATGCGCCTGTACGTAGCTCATAGCCAATCGTTTCAATTATACCAGATGACGTATGTAGAGCGACAGAGTTCGACGAGGAAGAAGACGAAATAAACTTGCGTTCTAAACTACTTAGAACACTATCTAAGGCTGCATCGAAAGGTAACTTCGCGTCTGCTGCCATGTTGGATCCATAGATATAAACAAACTGCTTCGGTGTGTCGCATAGACATCGTCATCGTCTTGCTGCTCCCTCCCCGTTCTGTGATTGGTTCCCTTTTTGAGGGGAAAATCTGGTCCATGGTGTCCAGGCTGCCTAGCAGCGTGAATAAAATCGCGCTGCGCTCAAGGGAACATGGGGAAACCCAGGCTAGGAAAGCATATTTACACTGTCTGAATCGTTCCCTATCCCCTATATAGTGCACTATGTGCCATTCACCATGTAGAAAATAGTAAATGTGTGAACAAGTGACCAATTTCAGCCGCAGCTTATAGTGTAGGGGGCGGGGATTCAGATGCTAGAGAGCATTTGATTGGACAGAAAATCTAATGAGAAGCTGAAGTGCAGAGTGATGTCATCAAAATCACTGATCCATTTTGGTGGAAGTGAGAGATTGAGAGTTTTGAATGCTTATATCTTCTACATGTGAATGTTGTCATTGTTTTGGAAAACACTAGTTTATAGATAACAATAAGACTAACATATTCACACTAAAAAAGCCAAAAAAAAATAATTTCACATTTGATGTGCAATAGATCACATGAAATAATGGACACACACACTCTCTCTCTCTCTCTCTCTCTCTCTCTCTCTCTCTCTCTCTCTCTCTCTCTCTCTCTCTCTCTCTCTCTCTCTCTCTCTCTCTCTCTCTCTCTCTCTCTCTCTCTCTCTCTCGATAAGTCTTTGCCCCATGTAGACAGCTAAATTGTATTACTTACAAATAAGAAAAAAAATCTCTTATTCAGAAAACGTAATCTGTAGAACTTAATATTTTCTTAATAATATCTTGTAAAATACAGGAAAATATGTAGGCCTAAATTGGTCAAGATAAAAGAATGTCTTTTGCAAATATGTGCATGCAGACTTATAAAGATATGTTATATGTATCCTCCACTTCTGTTTGATGTTTTTTGAAAGTTAATAAATAAGAAAAGATAGAATTTAAAATATATATCAATAATTTTACGCCTTTTGCGTAGTAGGATCAATGAACTCTTCATTGTAGTCCTTGAACAATACCACTTCCGGCTCGACGGCGCATGCGCTGTGCTGCGCATCCTCATCATCAGTCTCACGACGCGAGTGTTCATGACGCTGTGGCTGGAACGAGCGCTGCGGGCACTTTCTCCAGGTAGGTGGGCGGGGGCGCGCACAGCATCCACAAGACTATAATGTTATTGATATTGTGCGCTGATATGAGATGATATGAGTCTTGACGTGTATCAGAGACTTGCGTTTGCAAAGGTTTCTCTTTCTGTCCGTTAATTAAACTGCGAATGTCTTCAGCCATTGCCCAACCTCCTGCAATCTCATCTGTGTAAACCAGTGTAAACATAGACCATCTGTGATGCACAGGCTACTGCTGATCTACCTAACAATGGGTTTATTCTTAAATATACATCAGGCTAAATGATATTTCATGTTGTAGGGCGAATTTTGATGCCTTTGTCATTATTACATCATAACTGCATCATGTGTTTTGGCTTTTGTTATCCAGGGACATGCATAAGAGACTCAATAGCCTATTACAGCTGCACGAAACTATTCTATGTAGGCTAGTCTACAATATGGGACCAGAACAGTTTTATATTTCAGATCACAGCCATGTGGCTTTGACGAGCAGAAGCTGATGAAATCAGAAGACTGTTATGTAATTAATTAACCCCTGCAACAACATGCAGCATAATTGGCTGGGCATCTTTGAAATTTAGCGATTCCGATTATCGATTTCCCAGATTTGATTCCAGTAAAATTATTTATTACATGGCTTGGTTGAATTCTAATGTAGAATGCGGTGTGCTATTTCTTGATATCAGACCGCTGCGAAGTATAACACGGTTGCCATGAAAAACAGAGCGTTGCTATGGACGCAGGATTCTAACCGTAGAGACGGAACGGACTATTTTCTTTAGCGGAAGCAATACAATCGTTTTTAAATCAATAAACTCCTTTTTAAATCAATATTTTCTGTCAAATTATTGATTTATTTGGTAGGTAGCCATGTAATAAGCGGGATAATGTAGAGCGAGGCGGTTGTTATAGCGAATACAACCCCGACAGGCTGATCAGGACCGCGACGCGAAGCGGAGTATCGTAGCCTGGGAAAACCCAGACAACTTCCGGCAAATTCAGATTTGCTCGAGAAGTAGTCTGGCAAAGAGCTCATTCAAGCCCATTTCCATGGCCTAGAAATCGTGGCACCAATCAGAAACGTTGAGGCGGGCTTTACACAGTGACGATCGCTCTGATTGGTTTTAGGTCTATCCAATTGCGCCCAGAGGCATTTGAGCGCCGTCCGTTCAACTTTTAAATGCATTATTATATTCAAATTGCAAACACATGAGGACAGTCTCCATGAAAGACCCACTGGCAGATGAACGTGCTACTACATTTCTCTCCGAAACGGTAGGAAATTAAATTAGATTTAATAGAGGATTTTAACTGTGACAAGATGATTGACAGGGCAGTTTACGTGACCGGATGCACGCGACAGATAAAGATGACGAAGTAGTATGTCCCAAAGCTTGCCTACTTTTTTGCTACACATTCAAAAGTAAATACCTTTTCTTCACAAAAAAGAGTACATACTTTTATGGCGTAGTGTAACTTAGGCGAATTGGGATGCAGCATATGGCTTTACACAATGACGATCGCTCTGATTGGTTTTAGGTCTATCCAGTTGCGCCCAGAGGCATTTGAGCGACGTCCGTTGGTGACGCCCCTTTGGAAATGAGTTATTAATGAAGCTTTGCCAGACCATAACTCAGTTACTACTGAGAATGGTCTGGTTTTAACCAGGCTAGGAGTATCGCGGAGTGATATCGCGGAGTGTTATATGTAAGGGATATGTATCCCTTACATATAACATATTTGTTTAGCAAAACTTTTTGTTGCAGCTGATTTCCATGAACAAAAATCTGCAACCTATAGTTTTCCTACGGTTTTAACAGAAATACCACAGCAAAAACAACTGCACTAAACAAAATACAACTGAATAAAGTTCAGGTACAGAAATTTGAATCAAATGTTAACACTGCATAGCTTTCTTTTTATAAATAAAATATAGATTAATCCTTTTTAAAGTTACAAAAGTTCAGTCAAGATCAGTGAGTGATTTTCTTTTTCTTTTGTTCTTCGATTAACGTTAATGACACAGACGGTAACAGGAATATTAGGCTGCTGTCACTTTAAAACCTAATGCAGGATACAGTATACTGATACAAATGCATTTTGCTTACGTTCAATTAAGACATAATCGACTGTGTTTACTAGGATATTTTGACATACTTTTGTGTGTATTTGTGCGTTCAAGCGCAAGAAGACGCGTGTGAGAACACAGTTCAGTCAGTATCGCGCACTATATGGGCCTGTTTAGGCTACATCTTGTCATCTACATGTGTTTTTACAGATCGGATAGCTATCTGATCTGCTAAAATGGTTCCATTTACCCTTGCCCACATAAATGTATCTCCGCAAAACGAATATAAATCCGATCTTCAATTCAGCACCAGTAAGATCATTTAGTCTCACTACTTTTAATGAAGATGATTGTTTTGAGCTTACTTTCTGTTTTATTTGCGTCAGTTTGCACATTGGCTTGCTGAGGAGATACACAGATTAATTTGCAGCAATGTGTGTTTCAGTAGCGCTGTCATATCTGTCATCCATCTTGAAAGCGTTTCAGAGGGCATTCACACCTGGTCTTTTCACGACCGGATAGCTATCCGATCACAGAAGACACATGAAGTGATCAGGTGTAATGATCTAGAGGTCGCTTTGGATGTCTGCGCAAAGGAAACAGTGTGCGATGCGAGAGTTGAGTTCTCTTTCGTGTCTTCTTGCGCTTGAAAATGGTTTGAAATCACATTAAAATGCATACACACAGGAATTGATTTGCGTAAATTGCGGAATCAAAATTTTAATTGTATTACAAGTATCCGATTCTGGATTTGGAATCGATTTTTGATTCCCACCCCTAATTATGTGTCTAAATATGTTTAGAATAATCAGCTGATATCACTTGCAAAATGTACACATTATTGAATATTTTGTCAGTACAGTCTCTTGTTAGATCATTATTCCTCTTTCAGCTGACCCATCCATGCCACCTTTCCTCTAACGTCTGAATCTATTGAAAAGGACCTTTTTCAACAAATCTTTCCTCAGGTTTCTCCCAGACAAAATGGCAGTGGAAAAGCGCTTGGCATATTCTATCGTGCAGTTCCTCAGAGATCAGACACACTGTGGCTCGCTGAATTCAGATGAACAGGAAAGCCTGGAAGGTAGGTCACCCTCATGTTTAAAACATTTAAAGTCACAGGCCTTTTCTACTTTTGGACTGATTCTGGACTCTGTCAGATCAGAAGGACTTTCTGAAAGTCACCACAGCAAACTATTTTATTTGTCTGTTTAATTACATTACTATTAGTGATACATTGGCGGCCTGATATATCAGATTGATTAACAATCAGACAGATGTGGCCATTTTGTGATTTGTAAGTGTGCTTAATTGTATTGAATGGGTAACACTTTACAATAAGCTTCAATAGTTAACTACCTTAGTTAACATGAACTAAGAATGAACAATACTTTTACAGCATTTATTAATCTTAGTTAATTTCAACATTTACTAATACATTATTAAAATCAAAGTTTGTATTTGTTAACATTAGTTAATGCACTGTGAAGTAACATTAACAATCAATGAACAGCTGTATTTGTATTAACTAACATTAACAAAAAATGAACGAATACAGTAGCAAATGTATTGCTCATTGTTAGTTTGTTAACTAATGTTAACTAATGGACCTTATTGTAAAGAGTTACCATTGAAGGTACACTTTAAGGGCCTCAAAAGTTGAGACATTTTGAATAAAATCAATAAAATCAAGAGTTTGTTATTTGTTCATTTTCTTGAACCTTTAATTAACTGACAAAAGTACAAAAAAGGTTTCCAATGTACAAATTAATTGTTGGGAAAGAGGCCAAATAAAAGTGTAAAGCTTATAGAATATCCAAGTTAAACTCTTTTGAAACAGTTTAGAAATTGAGCTGTACATATACTGTATGCACATTTCAAAATTATTTCAATAAATGATGAAGACATGGTAAAACATTGCACATTTAAGATATTCATAAAACAATTAAAAGAACATTCAAATTAAAAAACGTCTTCATAAATGGCCACCATTGTTGAAGAAACACCACCATATCAGCATTGTAATATGTAATTAATATATAGCGTTATTGTTTTTTTTTAAACAAATACACAATTGTACAAAATTGAAAATATGAATGCATAATTCTCTATTCAAGTTGCCGTACAGTGTCTCGAGACCACTTTCAAGATCAGCTCCAGTGACTGCCATCTCGCCGCCCCTCAGCCACTGAGAGAGATATTCCTCAACTCTCTCCTCAAAGTAAACACATTTCATACATATCACCCTGTCATGCTTTTAATTACTGTTGTTTTAATTCTGCATAATATGCAACCAGCAAGATTTTAGACGCACATTTTCCCACAGTTTCTTGTCTAATTGTTGTTTCCAGAATGATATTGTGACGTTACCTGAGACGTTTCCATCTCCTGAGGACATTGAGAGAGCTGAGCAGCTTAAAAACGAGGGCATGTCAACCTTTCCTACTGTATTTAGACTCAAAACACTCTCAGAGTCATATTACAAGATGCATAATGTATAACTTAATCGTTCTGTCATCACATTGTTCCATTGGGATGATGCAAATAAAAACATGATCAATAATGAATGCATCAATCATTTCCAGTGCTCAAATGCTTTTGTGTTTCTTTATTAGGGAATAACCACATGAAAGAGGAGAATTATAGCAGTGCTGTGGACTGTTATACAAAAGCCATTGAGTTGGACCAAAGAAATGCAGTCTACTACTGTAACAGGTGAACGTTTCGATATCACACTGTGAGAATGCGTCACTCATAAAGAAGGATGTGTTGGTGTGTTGGTGTTGACTGATGGGGTTGTTCTCTCTCAGGGCTGCGGCACATAGTAAACTTGGAAACTACACAGAGGCTACGAGAGACTGTGAACGAGCGATCGCCATCGACCCTTCGTACAGTAAAGCTTATGGCAGAATGGGGTGAGATGGTTTAATTATTGTGGTATAACCGTCAGTGTTGTTATTGTAACTGCAACTAAAATTAAACTATCAAAAATCATTTTCATTCATTGAAATAAGGCTGAAATAAAATAAAACAAATATTAGATATAATTTATAAATATTATAGAAGTTTATATTGGTAACATTAGTTAACTACATTGGTTAACATGAACTAACAACGAAAAATAATACTTAATCATTTATTAATCTTAATAATTTCAATTTCAGCATTTACTAATACATTATTAAAATCAAAAGTTCTGTTAATATAATTTAATGGAATTACATGAATCAGTTTCATGAGCTAAATGAATCAGTGCCATGAGCATTAAATGAATCAGTTTCATGAGCATTAAATGAATCAGTCTCATGAGCATTAAATGAATCAGTTTCATGAGCATTAAATGAATCAGTCTCATGAGCATTAAATGAATCAGTCTCATGAGCATTAAATGAATCAGTCTCATGAGCATTAAATGAATCAGTCTCATGAGCATTAAATGAATCGGTGCCATGAGCATTAAATGAATCGGTGCCATGAGCATTAAATGAATCAGTCTCATGAGCATTAAATGAATCAGTCTCATGAGCATTAAATGAATCTGTTTTATGAGCATTAAATGAATCAGTTTCATGAGAATTAAACGAATCAGTCTCATGAGAATTAAATGAATCAGTCTCATGAGTATTAAATGAATCTGTGCCATGAGCATTAAATTAATCCGTTTTATGAGCATTAAATTAATCCGTTTCATGAGTATTAAATGAATCTGTGCCATGAGCATTAAATGAATCTGTGCCATGAGCATTAAATTAATCTGCGCCATGAGCATTAAATGAATCAGTTTCATGAGTATTAAATGAATCTGTTTTATTGAGCATTAAATTAATCAGTTTCATGAGTATTAAATGAATCTGTGCCATGAGCATTAAATGAATCTGTGCCATGAGCATTAAATTAATCTGCGCCATGAGCATTAAATGAATCAGTTTCATGAGTATTAAATGAATCTGTGCCATGAGCATTAAATGAATCAGTTTCATGAGCATTAAATGAATCTGTTTTATTGAGCATTAAATGAATCAGTTTCATGAGTATTAAATTAATCAGTGCCATGAGCATTAAATGAATCAGTTTCATGAGCATTAAATGAATCTGTTTTATTGAGCATTAAATGAATCAGTTTCATGAGTATTAAATTAATCAGTGCCATGAGCTTTAAATGAATCAGTTTCTTGAGCATGAAATAAATCTGTTAATATCATGAGCATTAAATTAATCACTCTCATGAATATTAAATGAATCAGTTTCATGAGCATTAAATTAATCTGTTTTATGAGCATTAAATGAATCAGTTTCATGAGCATTAAATGAATCAGTTTCATGAGCATTAAATGAATCACTCTCATGAATATTAAATGAATCAGTTTCATGATAATTAAATGAATCACTCTCATGAATATAAAATGAATCAGTTTCATGATAATTAAATGAATCACTCTCATGAGTTATCCCCAAAGTCTTGAATATTTGGTTACAACTGTACTTTTTTCCTGTTTAATATATAGTTAGGAAGTATATAGTAAATATAGTTATAGTGGCGAGGGCGATTCCTTAAAAGTGCTGAAAATCATAAATGAAATCATTACTAGCATCCTCAGATGAATCAGAAACCAGAATAAATGCATTCCTTTTGATTCCCATCTCTGCTGAGTTATTCAACAGATTTGAAAAGTTAATCTAAAATATTTTAAAAGTAACCAGTATGTCACAGTTATTAATTTACAAAATTACATTACTTTTATCTTCTTTGATCTTTTTATGATTATAGATTGGCACTAACTTCTATGAGCAAGTATCCAGAAGCGATATCTTATTTTAATAAGGCTCTGGTGTTAGATCCTGAAAACGACACCTACAAATCCAACCTAAAGATCGCAGAGCAGAAACAAAAAGAAGCATCCAGTCCTGTGAGTAGAAGAAGCTGCTGTCGTATGTAGTTTGATCCACCTTATGAACGACTTCAGTCTATCTTAGTTTTTAATGAATGTGTATTGAGTATCCCAGTTGAGTTATTAAATATGAGAACTAGCCAATAATAACTCCTAACATTAGCTTTTACATGTGTTCTCACAGACGGCCACAGGACTGGGGTTTGACATGGCCAGCCTCATCAATAACCCCGCTTTCATTAGCATGGTATGCGCAAGTGTGTGGTTTCGCATTTCTCTGTTAATAGTATTTATGAAACGGGTCATAAATCGACCCTGCGACCCCTTTCATCTGTCTGGAACGCGACCCATGCCAGAGTTAAAGGGCCAGTCGCTTGAATCAGACTGAGGGGAGCGTGGGGTTTCTAGCACACTGCAGCAGTCTAGAAATTGGGACAATTTCATAAAAAGAACAGACTTTTAAGACCTAAATGCACCAAATCTAATGCAGGGTGAGACTGCCTTGCTGTAGAGGAAGGAAGAACTCAAGAAAGATGAATTTGATATGCTCTAGGCATTGATTATGCTACTTAAAGAGCCTATGGCTATGTTTGGAGCATTACCATACAGGACTGCTCTGCAGAATATAGTGCAGAGCATTTTATCAGACAAAAACTCCATCAATATGTTAGTCCATTTTCAAGGAATTGAAAGGCTACATTTTTTATCGTTTAAACGTTTGGAGTCTGTCGGAAAGAGTCTCTTTGGCCACCAAGGCTGTATTTATTGGATCTAAAACAGTAATCTTACAATGTCACTGTCATGTATTCTTTAAATCTGATGTTTGTATCCACTCAAACACTCTCTCTTTTGCTCTATAGGCTGCCAGTGTGATGCAAAACCAGCAGGTGCAACAGCTGTGAGTTTAAATAAATCAACTCTTGCACGTTTGTGCTTCCAAATAGACCTTTCTCACAACTTCCGTATTTGTGACCGGAAATGCACAATCGTCGTGGTAATCTACTTCCTCCCCAGTCAAGGCAACATAAACAAATGGCGCAAGCAACTAGCAAGAGCTATTGACACTCTAATGATGCGTCATTTTAGTTAACAGTTCAGTAACAGTTAGCCTCGCTCTCTATTTACCTTGATGTTTATGGACAAATTCCGTGTGGAAATTTTTTTACCCTTTATTTCGTTTTTTCTTTTTGGTGACAGAGTTTTCCTCCACGAGTCGTCACATCAGCAAATGTAATATTTGGCAAATCCGTTAATGAAGTTGTGTAGACTCTTTGATCCATTTTAAACTTGCCCGCGTTTATGTTTTTCTGGTGTGTTGGCGCTTGACAAGAACTCCGCTTCCACAACGATTACGTATTTCCGGTTATTGTGAGAAAGGTCTATTAAATCTTTCAATTCATTTGAAGGGTTAGTTCACTCAAAAGTGACAATTCTGTCATCATGTACACACCCTTATGTCGTTCCAAACCTGTATGACTTTTGTTCATCTTTTGGATATATTTTTTATATTCTGACATCATTTTTGTCCATCCATTGAAAGTCTACACAAGCAACATTTCCCAGCTCCAGAACGTACGTGAACAATGAATTGAGCAGTTTCTCAATTCTTTAGTTTAAACCATGATACAATTTTTTCCATGTTTCTTTGACAAATAGAAAGTTCTAAATAAATGACTTTCACTTCTTTGTCAACTTTTGAACAATAGTGTTATTAGGCAATTTGTTCCAGCAGTACAATCACTTAAAGGGATAGTTCACCCAAAAATGAAAATTGTCATCATTTACTCTCCCTCAAGTTGTTCCAAACCTGTATGATTTCCTTTCTTCTGCTGAACACAAAAGAAGATATTTTGAAGAAAGTCGGTAACCAAACGACTAATGGACCCCATTGACTTCCATACAGTGTTGGGGAAGTTACTTTTAAAAAGTAGTGTTTGCTCGTTACTCGTTACTTTTTAAAAAAGTAATCCGTTACTTTACTTAGTTACCCCATTTGGAAAGTAACTTTTTACGGTACTCGTTACTATTACGTTACTTTTATGTTGCTTGACTTTGGGCAGAACCCAATATCTGTTCCTAAATATGTAGACATAAAGTTATACAATGGAGGACATAACAGGTAATTATTTTGTGCTCTTTATTATAAAAAATAGTATCAATTTCGAAAGAAAAAAAGTCCTTCTCATTGGCGCTGCTGTGTGCGGCAACTTTTATTCTCAGCCGGCTCTGCATCATGGGGTAGAGTGCGACACTCCGCGATGAGCAGCGCGCCCGCGTCACTTCTCTCCGCTCCGCTCCCCCTATCCACCGAACTTTAAATTTCGGCAACAGCCAATAAAGCGCTCCTGCTCTCTAACACCGGTGCGAATCGCGTCTTGATAGCATAGGACAAAAATGATATAGAAGATATAAGCTTAGTTTTCAGACATACGACTCACTCTAAGGGAGTAGGAGAAAAAAAAGAGATTTTGAGAGAAAAAATATATTTTGTTTAAAAGTACACATATTCAAGCTTTCTATATATTTCTCAGGTCTGTGAGACAAGTATAGCTTATCTGAGTTTCGGTTCATTTACAGTATGGAGACGAGCTCCAGTTCACGCGCTGGTGCCGTCATGATTATTTTGCATGCCATATTTACTTATTTATTAAATTCAGGCAATTGATTGGTTGGTAAAACATTGATTAAAATTAAGATACAATTAATACTCAACGAAATTCGTTTTAAAGAAAGTCTTTCTACAAAAACAAACTTAATAAAGTGGTCTAAATCATGTCTGCCCACTCCATTTATCTCCCGATATATTGCACAAAATTATGATCTTACTCATGCTTTTCACTTTTCATATAATCAACATAGGTTAAATTATTTATTTATTTATTTCATTTAAACATAAATATGAAACTAAATAGTTTTCTTTAATTTACTTCTTATTAAATTCAGGCAATTGATTGATAAAACATTTATTAAAATTAAGATACAATTAATACAAAACGAAATTCACTTTAAATACAGGTTTTCTACAAAAACAAACTTAATAAAGTGGTCAAAATCATGTCTCCACACAAAACTGTTATTTTATTTAATTTAAACATAAATATGAAACTAAATCGTTCTCTTCAGATCTCAACCGTTCTCTTCTCTCAAGCGCGCAGCGGAGGCAGTGTCGCTGTCAAATATATCCATGGGAAAAGTAACGTTGCGCCGAATTGAAAAAGGAACTACGTTTCGTTACCAAATTTTTTGTAGTAACGCGTTACACTACTTTTTACCCGAAAAAGTAGTTACGTTACTGTAACGCGTTACTTTGTAACGCGTTACACACAACACTGCTTCCATAGTAGGAAAAAAAATACTATGGATGTCAATGGGGACCAGCAACTGTTTAATTACCAACCTTCTTTAAAATATCTTCTTTTGTGTTCAGCAGAAGAAAGGAAATCATACAGGTTTGGAACAACTTGAGGGAGAGTAAATGATGACAGAATTTTCATTTTTGGGTGAACTATCCCTTTAATATGATGAACAGATTTTAGGCTTTTATTAAGCCTTCTTATCTTAATTGATCAATGCACGTACATAGAGTACATCAAATATGGTAAACAAAACTCAAACGTACTTTCTTGACGTATGTGAACCGATGAGGTTTGTTCTCACGCTACAAACACACACGAACAAAAGTTTTTTGGATGAACTATCCCTTCATACAGCCAAAAACAGGGTTCGTACAAGGTGCTTAAAGTACTTTAATTTGACTTTTTAAAAATGTAAGTCCTGGAAAACCCTTGAAAATAGCCATATTTATGAAGAGGTACTTGAAAAGTGCTTGACTTATTTAAATACAATATATATATGAAACTTAATTTTTTCAAAAAGGCACAAATGCAAACTTTTCACGCAAAATGAACACCGCAGCCCGTCTGATAAAGCCCCATAAGACCTTTTATAGACCAACATTATAATAGAAAACATTATTTATTGAACAATAATAGCAATTATAAACTTTGTATTCAAAATATATATTTTGGAAACCTCATATCTGAAGTCCTTGAATTTCTTTTTACTGTATCTGTACGAACCCTGTAATCCTGCAACAGATACACACGCTATATTTAAAAAAGTCATGACCAGGTGTGTTTGTGATTTACTGTCCAAAACCAGCATGTCGGGCATGATGTCTAACGCAGTGGGCGGACCTGCCGCAGGAGTGGGAGGATTATCTGACATATCCAGTCTCATTGAAGCGTGAGCATCTTCTCTTTGACATCTGATTGACGGGACATGTGTTCCACGGCAGGTTTTAAGAATTATGTGGTGCATAGATATTCAGAGGTGATGTGTATAATATACGCCAGAGGCACCGAGCAGAATTACAAACGTGGCAGGATGTTTTGATGTGGCTCATAAACTAGGAGTGTTTGCTGACGTTTCTCTCAGTGGACAGCAGTTCGCCCAGCAGATCCAGCAGCAGAATCCAGAGCTGATCGAACAGCTGAGGAACCACATACGGAGTCGCTCCTTCAGCGGCAGCGCCGAGGAACACTCCTGATCCCAGCAGGTCATCCTGTTTAAACTGCACACTCACTCTCTTTACTGTCACTTCTGTCTTACTGAGCTGTGGTGCTCAGTTTGAGACTTGTGCCATTCAGTTTCCAGCTGAAATGAAAACTAGTGGCAGTAAAAGACCAACAACTTATTCCTTTTCACATAAATTATGATTACATTGGCAGATTATCGATTAATAAAACACTTATTTTCACATGGTTCCTTGCGCCAAAGAATGCTATGACCTCGAAACACTTTTACCATCGAGCACTAAAACTAATAACTTTCTTGATAGCTCACCCGATACAGCATTGCACTTGTGATGTGAAGCGCTCGAATACAAGTCACAATAAAAGAGCTTCAACTGGCATGGCTGCTTTAATCTCATGTTTGTCGGGTTTAGTGTTGGCGGTATATTATTTTCAAATGCGATCGAGCATTAACCCTTTTAGCGCCACTCACCGGACATTGTATTTCCGAACTGCCGCGATACGTACAACAACCGACAACCAGATTCACAGTCATTTGTTTCAGATATAACTGACTCGCTTGACATTTCACTTTAAAAATAGTTGTGAAATGTGCCAATGATATACATCCGTTTTCCCAGTGAGCCTGTGTTGGACATTTTCCCAGTGCTCTTATCACTGGCAGGGATTTTCCTATAACATTTACACTGCTGTAAGTATATTCCACGGACAGGACTTTTATGTTCAAGCACCCGTGTGTCCTGCAGAATAATGAAAACTATAAATCTGGTCTATGCAGGATCAAGAATCAGAGGAGGGCGGGCGGAAAAAGAGACGTGAGTGCAATCGTTAAATTCATTCTTCTATTGAATCGAACCCGGGATGGAGGG
Source organism: Scardinius erythrophthalmus (assembly GCF_964197995.2). Lineage (NCBI taxonomy): Eukaryota > Metazoa > Chordata > Actinopteri > Cypriniformes > Leuciscidae > Scardinius > Scardinius erythrophthalmus. The sequence continues at coordinate 7,660,009 of NC_138243.1, read as the reverse complement.
AATGGCACTTTATACGGAGACGTCAGGAGGGAAGAGACATCTAAAATCACCTTATACACAGAACATTCTCTTAGGTTTCTTTGTGTTTGTCTGTGTAGATAATGTTTCAGTCCTCTTTATGAATGTAGCTGGTTATGACACATCAGAGTTGACTTTATTTTACTAAACGAATGATTGATCATATGTTTATGCCTATTAACTAGATTCGGGGCCATGTTACTAACGTCTGAGGGCATCGTATAAGAATAGTTCTCTGCTAAAATGACAATTGACTCATTGTTTGGAAGGACGTGAGGGTGAATAAATGAGGACAGCTGTCATTTAGCGTGAACTAACCCTTTAACGCATTCTGATTATTTTTTACAACATATTCTGTTCGTTTTAGGAACAAGAGACATTTGTGTGTGGTAATCACTATATCAGATGCTTCACCAGATCTGTTTGTTTAGCCATTTTATTCACTGGTAATGACAACAAAATGTTGCTATAATAAGCATATTTATAATCTCAGCATTTGCAATTTTCTTTTGCATGCTCCATGATCTGATATTTGCAGTCAGATGAGTGATTGAAGCCTATGTAATATGCTTATAAAACACAGAGCAGTATAATGTTTTGTCAAAAAACAATGTTAATAAATGTGTCTTGAAATCATTCTGTCGATATTTTGTGGCGAAACATTATGATATTTGCTTGTCGGCCACCAGAACAACACACTTTTGTAAAGCAAACCTTATAAATGTTTTAGCAGCTGATTTTTAATTGACATTTTATTTACATTGACAGTTAAAATCATGATTAAGGGCTTTAAAAATGACATTTTAAAACAACAACCTTAAAGGTAAAGAGCAAAAGGTGTTATATTAATAGATGCAGAACAGATGGGAAGTTGATCCATTGACACAGACAGTGCAAAATGCCACAAGGGTTCAACTCTCAGGACTCGTGTAAGGACACACCACGCAGACCTGTGCGATGTCATCATATTCATACGTTCTTTTCAGGAAAGTATCCGTCAGCCTCAGTCCTGATATGCTCTAAAAGAAATGACATAGATGTATCATGGATCCTGCATCATCATTCATTTCATTTTTGCTACCGTACCTCTGGTGCTCTAGTCAATTCTTTTTAAATTTACATTTTTTTACTTCATTGGAATGGTACGAAACTTGGTAATCTTGGTCATTTTGGGAGTGCAGCCACACAAAATCTGACTGAAAGCTCCTTTTTTTTTAGATATCAATGTCAAATTTGGAGCACAACTTGTTTAGATTTTTGGCTTTGATTTTCTTGCAGTTTTAGAGCAAAACGTGATTTTGAAAATATTTCATATAAAAATTGAAAATATTACTTTGTGCATCTTTCATAGCAATACACATAAAATTCTGTTACTTTTTTAAGTTCACTTTTTTTTTTTAAGTTCACTTCACTGTTTTTCACTTCCGCAATAATCTGCCAAGTGTCGTCTTTGAAAATAGATCAAACTTAAAGGGATAGTTCACCCAAAAATGAAAATTCTGTCATCATTTACTCTCCCTCAAGTTGTTCCAAACCTGTATGACTTTCTTTCTTCTGCTGAACACAAAAGAAGATATTTTGAAGAAAGTCGGTAACCAAACGACTGATGGACCCCATTGACTTCCATAGTAGGAAAAAAAAATACTATGGATGTCAACGGGGACCAGCAACTGTTTAATTACCAACCTTCTTTTGTGTTCAGCAGAAGAAAGAAAGTCATACAGGTTTGGAACAACTTGAGGGAGAGTAAATGATGACAGAATTTTCATTTTTGGGTGAACTATCCCTTTAAGTCTTTAACTTCAAGATGTACGACAGTTTAAGTTGGACATTTAATTTCCAGGTCTATGCTCAAAAAGTGAATAAATGGATTATAAATGCAGCGTAAATATAATCTAGTATTAAAAAAAAAATCCCTAAAAATACAAAATATTAAATAAAAACATTATCAAACTAAAATATAGTACATTCATTTTATTGACAAAATAAAAATTCGGTCATTTATGACGCGCGAAGAGCACCAGAGGGTTAAGACAAGCCTGTCTGTAAATGACTGCTGTTATGATTGGCCCCTTGCATTACATGCCAAATTACTAAATATCGCTAAACTGAATTTGAGTTAAAGTAGCAAATTTTGCCCGACTCTGCAATACATCCAATGAAAAGCCCATTGAAATATCATAATGCAGCCTCGGGCCTGCTGGAGCGTACCTGTAAGCCCTGGACGGACGACAGGAGCCTGAGAGGAATGGACAGCGAGGCGCTGGGGCTGAGTTTACCCAGCTGTCTGCCGGACACCCCACACCAGTGGACGGAGCGCGTGTTACACATCTCCAGAACCAGATCCATGGTCCTCTCACTGACAACGGGAACACCAGCGGTTAAAACCCACAGAGTTCATGTGTAACCTGACAGGCTCTCAGCCCTGCTCTGACCTGCAGTTGGTGATTTTACAGGTGATGTTGAAGGGCTCCTCTAGGTTGACCGTGTCTGGGATGAACTCGAGGGAAAGCCTGACGTCACCGTAACCAGGAGCCTAGAAGAGAAGGCCTGAATGTGTAACATACAGATTTGTGTTGTAGATCATTGGATTAACTATAGTGACTGGGCACTGTACCATTCTCTGCAGCTGGCTGGTCTGTAGACGCCCTCTCTCCCCGAGGTTGGTTTTCCACACAATGTCTAGTTTGCCGATCACCGTCACCCCCTTGATGACCCCGGCCTTCTCCGCAAACTCTGGCTTGGGCTTCAAACAGTACAAATACTGCCTCGTGTCCAAGGGCTGCAGATACGACATCTTCCCAAACGTCGACTCGCTGCGGAAATCCAAAAAAAAAGTTACGCATAAGTTCAATGATGTCAACAAGTCAGTTGCTGTAACATTTACAGCTGTTTAGCAAACATCATTTCAATAGGAAGTGAACACGATTGGGAATTTTGGTTCAAGTTGGTGGCATGAATTCCCCATGTTGACCAACAGAAAGCGACTTCTGTGCGAGCTGTGCTTTATACATCACTACTCTTTTGACAATAGACAATGGGCCTTTTCTGTCCACGAAATGAAGCCCAAATTTTGCTCATGTGACCACACTTTAACTCTACAAGGTTACACAAAAGAACATTAAAGTTTCAACTATTAACAGGAATCTTCTGGTTTCAGTTCAGCTTAAAGGAAATTGACTTAAAAACTAAAGTTATATGATCATTTACTCTCCCTCAAGTTGTTTCGAACCTGTATGTTTCTTTCCTCTGTTGAACACAAAAGAAGATATTTGATAATAAGTCAATGGGGTCCATCCAGAGGTGTAAAAAGTACAAAAAAATGTTACTCAAGTGAAAGTACAAGTACTGAGGGAAAATTTTACTCAATTAAAAGTAAAAGTATCTGGCCAGAATCGTACTCGAGTAAAAGTAAAAAAAGTACCACATTAAAATTTTACTTGAGTATTAAAGAAGTAAAAGTAATAGCAAGAATGAAAACTAGAGATTCTTGTTTAAGCTTTTAATCTCTAAAATCATGAAGTGAATGAACCACATACAAGGTTTTATCCTGCTTTTGAACTGTTTGTATTTAATTGTATTTATTTATCAAACTATAAGACTACTATCTAATGCCTATATGCAACATTCTTTAAACAATCAACTAAACATGCTTTTACCACTAAAAGAAAAGAATTCGCTAAGGTACAGCCACTGGTGCTCTTGATCCTGTGGCTGATTTTGGACCATAAACAATGGACAAATGGAGTCTTCAAACGCCTCAGATGTAAAGTTATTCGCTGTCAAAGTGACTCCAAAATGTAGGTGTGTAACGATACACGTATTCGTAGAACGGTTCGGTTCGTTGGACCATTTTTCCTGCCGACCAAAATTTCGTTATTTCAAATGTAGGCGTGTTGCACGTGGCAGGCGCGCTCATAATGTAAGAGACGCCGGCACGACCACAACATTTCCCAACATCAAATGGCAAACGTAATGCAAGAGGAACGAAACTGCTCGTTATTGTGTGGTTGAAGGGCCGTTTATCAGTTTGAACCAAAGCAGCGCGAGCCGATCTTGATCAAGCGACACTGCGCTAATAAGATATCCAGTAAAGAAAGCATTTGAATTCGCCACAGAAGTAATAACATCGCTGCGAGATCTAGTGAGAAACATTCACATTTCTCCATTATTAACGGATCAAACAGCGCTGACGTGGAAACCAGGAAGAAACATTGTGCCATGAATGAACTATCCAGTGTCCACAGATCAGCAACATTCACCATGGATTTACTGTAGTTACACTAACTGCAACCATGGAAGTTTGGCAGGAATAGTAGGCTACAATGCCATTGAATGCCAATCAATGCCATTACATCGGTTTTATTTTGACATTATGAATACAATTGCTGCCCTCAAATGTTAATCTGAACTAAAATAAACCTTTGTTTATAACTACTACAATATTAAATTTAATTTTTTCCAAGGAGCTGTTTTGTTTTATATGCTCCTAAGAAGAGTCAATTATAGCTCCAGAATTGCTCAAAGTAAAAAAAAATCATACTTTATGATGTTAGTTTTAATAAAAAAATAAAAAAATGTAATCAAGGAAATTTCTCTGGCATTTCTTTCGTTTTGCTGTATTGAACCGTACCGAACCGAACCGTGACACAAGTGTATCGTATCGAACCGAACCGTGAATTTTGTGAACTGTTACACTCCTACCAAAATGAACGGAAGTCAATGGAATGCTAACAGCAGGTGATGGCTTGTTAGCCAATGGCGGCCCCCGGGGGTGGTACGCTCTTCGGCTGCTGGATTGCCCCCCTGAGAATGACTGTTATAATTTCTCTAATTTCTAGGTCAAGGTGCTGTGCATTGTGGTAATAGATGCGACATGACGTCACTTCCAAAGGACCAATGAACATGTCTGACCAATTTGGTGAAATGTGAAAACAAATCTCATTAAATTAGACACTAAACTTAATTAAACTAGGCATCAGCGCAATTCAATTGGTTTGGTAATAGCAAGGAAAAATAGAATGAAGTGATCTCCAAAAAAGAAGTACTTTTTGACTGTAAATAAAATTGTAAGGAGTAAAAAGTACTTTTTTTTTCTTAAAAAATGTAATTAAGTAAAAGTAAAAGTACTGATTTTTAATTGTACTCAAGTAAAGTAAAAATCCCCCAAAATAATACTTAAGTACAGTAATCAAGTAAAATTACTCAAGTATTTTACACCTCTGGGTCCATCAACTGTCTGGCTACTGACATTCTTCAAAATATCTTCTTTTGTGTTCAACAGAGGAAAGAAACATACAGGTTTGAAACAACTTGACGGTGAGTTAATGATGACAGAATTTTCATTTTGAAGTGAACTATTCCTTTATTAACAACTCTATTAACAACAACTGTGACGTGCTGTCAATTACCAAAGAAATGTCCCTCAGTTTATAAAAGCAAACAATCGTGTCATTTACAGTGATGCACTTACAATAGAAGTCTATGAGGCGAGACGTTTCAGAGGGTTTAAAAGCAGATTTGTGTGGTTTGTGTTTTTGGAATAGCGAGAGTTGAAAGATTGGATGTAATTTTGTCACACTAGTCTCAAGTGTTTGAAACAGTACGCATTTGAACTGTATTTAACTGTAAATATGATTTTTATTTGTTTTTACAAAATGTCAACATCATACAAGTTAACATTATTTTCTGTGCCAATCTACAGCACGTCACAAATTAAAACAATCATGAAAACTGTACTGAACCCAATACAATCTTTTATAAACCTACACTACTGTTCAAATGTTTGGATTGAGTGAAACTGGTAATGTTTCTGAAAAAAGTCTCATGTTCACCAATTTATTTGATCAAAAATACAGTAAAAACAGTAATATTGTGCAATATAATCATTAATTAAAAAAAACTTTTCTATGTGAATATACTGCACGTTAAAATGTAGTTTATTCCTGTGATCAAAGCTGAATTTTCAGCATCATTACTCAAGTCTTCAGTGTCACATGATCCTTCAGAAATCACTCTAATATGATGATTTGATGCTCAAGAAACATTTATGATTATTATCAATGTTGAAATCAGTTGTGCTGCTTCATATTTTGAGGAAACCCTGATACATTTTTTTGGTGAATAGAAAGTTCAAGATCAATAATTGAAATATTACGATCACTTTATGGTCGCTTTTGATGCATCCTTACTGAATAAAAGTTTGAATTTCTTTAAAATATATATAAATATACTTCCCCAAAGCGTTTGACTGGTAGTGTAGAACACAAACACCTCAACAGTAACAGTGAGGCTCACCTCTCATCCACAGAGGACACAGCGTTGAGCTCAGTCACGTTGTACATCATAGAAGGTTCCAGAGACACTTTCTCCATGAACATTGGGGACGTAGTGATGTTCTGGATCTGTGCCTCTAGGAACACCTCATCCGTCTGTAGGGTCAAAGGTCAAACATCAAATCTGGGGTGCGTTTCCCAAAGCCAACTATGGTCGCAAGTTACCAATAGAGTTCAATGGAAATTGCGATGATAGTTGGCCTTTACTCAGCCCTGGTCAGATTACATGCAGTATTGTACTGTATGTATATAAATAAAAATTTTATACACTTTATCCTGGAGGGATACTTTATTTGAAGGGCTTTACATGAAGACTTAATGCAAACGAATGAATTACAGTTCAGTAATATCACAATAAACAGGACTATCTCTTCGGTTGTGAATGGCACTGAATTGAATCACTGTTGTTTAAAGGTCTCTGAATGTGGCCCATCAAATCAAGTTCATCAGACAAGTTTAAGTGGAATTTATTGAATTCTTTCAGAGAGGCATATAAAGCAGCTGTTTGCCCAGTAGTGTCATCTTGAGTTGGAGGTTAGTTCATGCCTGTGGATCAACAGCACCGTTTGACAGAAGTGTTGTTATTGATACAGCATGAAGCAAAGATCCCATGCCAAGCCGGATTCATTCAATAGCCCAGAAATCAAACAGTTTAGACTAATTAGACTATATCATGTCACTCTAAAGAAGTCTTTTAACTCATCACACCACTATTATTGATACTAATGTTATATAAAACTGTTAACATGTGGTTTTTGGAATTTCAAACCAAAAGTTATTTAAATCTGTCAAAGAAAACATCAATTGGTATAAAGATGATTGAAAACAAGCATCAGTTTGTCCCAGCCTCAGGAAAAGAGTGAGTTGATTCAGTTCAGCACTGAGAGCGAGGGAGCAGTGAAGCAGGAGCAGTGAGAGGAAACAAGTCAAGGAAAACACACAAAAAATATTTCTCTCATCTAATTTTTGGTTTACATATTTCTTTATTATTATTATTATTAGATTTTGTGGATTGCCAATTAAAAAATGATAACTTTTGTTTGTTAAATTTAAGGACATTTTCTATTTTCAATTATCATTGATTTAATTTATAAAAATAAACACTGTAAAAATAAATGTTTTGCTGTAGAGGTTTGATCTTTCTATCTGTCTGTCCATCTATTTATCCATCCATCTATATCCATCTATATCCATCCATCTACACTGAACAAAATTATAAACGCAACACTTTTGTTTTAGCCCCCATTTTTCATGAGCTGAACTCAAAGATCTAAGACACAAAAGGTCTATTTCTCTCAAATATTGTTCACAAATCTGTCTAAATTGTGTTAGTGAGCACTTCTCCTTTGCCGAGATAATCCATCCACCTCACAGGTGTGGCATATCAAGATGCTGATTAGACAGCATGATTATTGCACAGGTGTGCCTTAGGCTGGCCACAATAAAGGCCCACTCTAAAATCTGCAGTTTTACTGCATCTACATCCATCCATCCATCCATCCATCCATATCCATCCATATCCATCCATCTATAATATCCATCTATCCATCATCCAGCCATGTCCATTATCCATCTATCCGCCCGTCCATCTATCTATCCATACATACATATATATCAATCCATCCATCCATCCATCCATCCATCTTTATCCATCCATCCATCCATCCATCCATCCATCCATCCATCCATCCATCCATCCATCCATCCATCCATCCATCCATCCATCCATCCATCCATCCGTCCATCCATCCATACATAGATCTATCCATCCATCCGTCCATCCATACATACATAGATAGATCTATCCATCCATCCGTCCATCCATCCATCCATACATAGATCTATCCATCCATCCATCCATCCATACATTGATCCATCCATCCATCCATCCATCCATCCATCCATATACATCATCTATCCATCTATAATATCCATCTATCCGCCCGTCCATCTATCTATCCATCCATCCATCCATCCATCTATGCCTGGTTTCTCAGGTTACTGCTTAGTAATAACCAATAGCCAAAAAGCTATTCAGGCCTTCTTTAGGCTACTGATGTACTGATGTACTGATGATTAACACAAATTAAATAAAGGTTTTGGCAAAAAATTATGAATTAGAAAAATAACTTTTACTAATAGCACAGGTCTGGATTTCTCAACATAATCTCGTATTTTCCATCTCAGTACTGTCCTGTTATCTGAATATCAAAATACTTTTCATATGTTTTCCCCTTGCTTGTTTCAAAGCCTCAGAAGAAGAAAAGAAACAGGTTATGCTGAAAAAAAAATTGCAATGAGAAAGAAAAACAATTACCACGGAACTGAGGTCACTCTAATGGAGGAATAAAACACAAAAATAAACATTAGAGAAGTGAAGGTTACATGCACCAGAAAATGACAATGTCAGTTTTCTTCTTGAGGCAGCATAAACGTGAACAAAACAGTGAATTATGAATGAAACACACACACACACACACACACTACTTACAAAAGGGATATCAAATGAAACAAATGAAAATGTATAAAATGGGATCTTAAAAAGCATAGCCTCACTATAAATTATTCCAAAAGCTGCGAGGCAGTGCAGAGAGGAAGATAAAACAGTATGACCATGGAAAATACTAGAGACTATAAGTGAGTAATTTGCTTTTGTATTTATTCTCTAAATATTAGGGGGGAAAAACACAGAGCTCAAACTGGTAAATGTAAACTTACCTCAGCATTGTAGAATTTGGTCTTTACATCTAGAGGCTTGAGAACCTGGTTCAAAATAGAGTTAAAACTGAAGTTTGAGCTGCAGTTTGATTCTACTTCAACAGAATCCATATCAAATTGAATTTATCACACAACTCAAGACTGCTTTCAATGACCTAGCTTCAGTTCTTCAACTCTGCGGACTGTTTTCAGGATGAGATCTCATGCTCCAGTTCAAATGTCAAGCTTTAGTGTAAATTAAAAGTCTCGGCTCTGTGCAAAATGGTTTGCGTAGAGCTGGCGTCCAATCACAGAGCAGGAGGAAATGAGCTCACCTGAAATTTGAAGAACTTTCTAAAGTACAGCTTCTCTCCAGTCTGAGTGGTGTAACTGACAGCACAGACCAAGCTGGAATCAGAAGATCAGACACAAATATGGTGAGGACAACAGCGAGCTGTATACATCTCTTATTCTTGATGGATTTGATCTATTTATGAAACGTGAACATGCAACAGCATTTGCAACCAATTTTACCTCAGTAATTTGAGTAATTTAGAGGATATCAAACTCAAAAATGTTGTGTTTTTAATGTTTTTAATGTTTTATCAGACAATAACTACTCAAGATTTTGCTTTAGTATAATTTTCGGGACAATTAGGGCCGGATTCAGGACAACAGCTTAGATTTTGGGATGCCTGGACACCCTAATACACACACACACACACACACACACTTATACACACTTATACATAATATACACTATATATACTATATATATATATATATATATATATATATATATATATATATATATATATATATATATATATATATATATATATATATATAAATAAAATAAATATAATATAAATACACGCATAAATTATATAAAAAATCTTTTGTTAGATGCGATTAATTGTTTTTGAAAACACTATTTTTTAGATATTGTAGTATTTATTACAATTTTGAAATATCTTTTTTTTTATTTTCCGTTTTTTTTTTGTATTTGTAATTTGTATATTTCCATTCAGATCATTTTTATTTCATTATTTTAGTACTTCAACTTATTTTCTTCAGTTAGCTGCCAAGGAAATATTTCAAATTTTCCATTTCAGTTGTTTTTTTGTTTTGTTTTGTTTTTAATTTGAAGTTTTTCCAAGTAATATTTATATTTGATTTCATTTCAGCTCTATTTAAATTCCCGAAAACTACTTTTAATCGTTTTACTTTTTTGTTAACAACATTAGATTGTGGAGGACTACTTCATTCGATTCATTATATTAACACTACCCAGCATTAAAAGACTAGGAATCATGGTTCGAATTACGTGGGAGCCAGTGGGAGCTGAGCTCCCATAGAGAGAGGATGAGCTCCCATGAAAGCAGTAAAATCATACACCTGTGGGGGTCTCTAAAAATCATCAGCACCATTATTTTAAATTACAAATAAAGCACTTTTTCCTTCAGACTACTGTAGCGTGACTTAAAAGATAGGACAAGATGCCAAACACATGGATCTCGCGGGATCTCGGATCGTCATCACACACTGCATCCTTGTGCTTCGCTTTCTGCCAGGAATTTTACTGACTTTTCTCAACTCACAGAAATGACGTCAACGTCCGATCTAGCAGTAGCATAACCCATCAGGCAAGTGTTATTTTAACATAGGCTTAATTTGTGGGTGGGACATGTCCCCACCACTTTTTGCTAAGGTCGATATTGTCCCCACCACTTTTGAAACATCTCGCGGCACTAATATACCAATACAAAAAAAATAAAACATCTTCAGTTAACTAGCGGAGCATTCATTTAGTTCGTTTGTTAAATAAGAGGCGATCTAGCGCTGAAATGTGTTGTTTTTTAAATCAAGTGATCAGAGTGCTCACTGCCGCTGCGATCAGCGGCTACTGTGTTCTCTTGTGGCCCGCGCACAGTTTTCACTTGGACGCGCGCTTCAATCCGTTTGAAATTACAAAACAAAATGCACACAAACATGTCCTTGCCTGATATACAACCACTGATAAACATAATCGGTTTTGATGAGAAAAGAAAAACCTATACGAGTGCGGATTAGAACCCAGAACCTCTGACACGCTTGGCAAAAGTTCTACCACCGGACCACTTAAATACACGCACTACTTTTTTTCTTTTTTTAAAGAGACCCCCACAAAGATGAAATCATAATTCGAACCCTGCAAGGAATGTTTGGAGTGTGTCAGAAGTTACGCACATGTGTGTCCCGATCTCCTTGACTTCATGATGGATGACATCATCAATGCAGGACTCTGGCTTGAGCTCTGAAACGGCAGCGTTTGAAGCGGACAGATTTAACCTCTGGGAGCTGGTCTGCAGGTCTGCCTGCGAACAGAGACAATCGTGGGATAGTAGCGAGACACCAAAACCAACACAACTACATTGGGCTTTTATTACTTCACCTGAGCTGTTACCTTTACGAGAATGTCTTTGACCACTTGGCTGCTGTCGTTGTGCACGCTGATGTAACTGGAGAAGGTCTCGCCAAGGAAAATATTTCTGTATGGGGAATGGTGAGAATAAATTTTTCACATCACTGGAACGGTTTGGGATTCAAATGGGCATGTGCACTTTCCACTAATAGGACACAGAGAAGGACCAGAGGTGCTTGATCTTTCACCTCTTTTTTATTTTTACAGTTTGGTTTGTGTGAGCATTTTCCTAACAAAAATAAATAAATAAAGTTTTTTTTTTCTCAGAATTTTCAAAATTACCTGTGATTTAGGATGGGATTATAGATATTTGATGAGTTTAAAACTAGCTTATGAGAAGGGTTATTAGGTGAACCTAATAAAGTGGCTGGTGAGTGTGACAGACAGACAGACAGACAGACAGATAGATAATCAATAATGATAGATAGATAGATATCAATAATGATAGATAGATAGATATCAATAATGATAGATAGATAGATAGATATCAATAATGATAGATAGATAGATATCAATAATGATAGATAGATATCAATAATGATAGATAGATAGATATCAATAATGATATATAGATAGATAGATAGATATCAATAATGATAGATAGATAGATATCAATAATGATAGATAGATAGATAGATAGATAATCAATAATGATAGATAGATAGATATCAATAATGATAGATAGATAGATATCAATAATGATAGATAGATAGATAGATATCAATAATGATAGATAGATAGATAGATATCAATAATGATAGATAGATAGATAGATATCAATAATGATAGATAGATAGATAGATATCAATAATGATAGATAGATAGATATCAATAATGATATATAGATAGATATCAATAATGATAGATAGATAGATATCAATAATGATAGATAGATAGATAGATATCAATAATGATAGATAGATAGATATCAATAATGATAGATAGATAGATAGATAATCAATAATGATAGATAGATAGATATCAATAATGATAGATAGATAGATAGATAGATATCAATAATGATAGATAGATAGATAGATATCAATAATGATAGATAGATAGATATCAATAATGATAGATAGATAGATAATCAATAATGATAGATAGATAGATATCAATAATGATAGATAGATAGATATCAATAATGATATATAGATAGATATCAATAATGATAGATAGATAGATATCAATAATGATAGATAGATAGATAGATATCAATAATGATAGATAGATAGATAGATATCAATAATGATAGATAGATAGATATCAATAATGATAGATAGATAGATAGATAGATAGATAGATAGATAGATAATCAATAATGATAGATAGATAGATATCAATAATGATAGATAGATAGATATCAATAATGATAGATAGATAGATATCAATAATGATATATAGATAGATATCAATAATGATAGATAGATAGATATCAATAATGATAGATAGATAGATATCAATAATGATAGATAGATAGATAGATATCAATAATGATAGATAGATAGATAGATATCAATAATGATAGATAGATAGATATCAATAATGATAGATAGATAGATATCAATAATGATAGATAGATAGATATCAATAATGATATATAGATAGATATCAATAATGATAGATAGATAGATATCAATAATGATAGATAGAAATAATGATAGATAGATAGATATCAATAATGATATATAGATAGATATCAATAATGATAGATAGATAGATATCAATAATGATAGATAGATAGATAGATATCAATAATGATAGATAGATAGATAGATATCAATAATGATAGATAGATATCAATAATGATAGATAGATAGATATCAATAATGATATATAGATAGATAGATAGATATCAATAATGATAGATAGATAGATATCAATAATGATAGATAGATAGATAGATAGATAATCAATAATGATAGATAGATAGATATCAATAATGATAGATAGATAGATATCAATAATGATAGATAGATAGATAGATATCAATAATGATAGATAGATAGATAGATATCAATAATGATAGATAGATAGATAGATATCAATAATGATAGATAGATAGATATCAATAATGATAGATAGATAGATAGATATCAATAATGATAGATAGATAGATAGATATCAATAATGATAGATAGATAGATAGATATCAATAATGATAGATAGATAGATATCAATAATGATATATAGATAGATATCAATAATGATAGATAGATAGATATCAATAATGATAGATAGATAGATAGATATCAATAATGATAGATAGATAGATATCAATAATGATAGATAGATAGATAGATAATCAATAATGATAGATAGATAGATATCAATAATGATAGATAGATAGATAGATAGATATCAATAATGATAGATAGATAGATAGATATCAATAATGATAGATAGATAGATATCAATAATGATAGATAGATAGATAGATAATCAATAATGATAGATAGATAGATATCAATAATGATAGATAGATAGATATCAATAATGATATATAGATAGATATCAATAATGATAGATAGATAGATATCAATAATGATAGATAGATAGATAGATATCAATAATGATAGATAGATAGATAGATATCAATAATGATAGATAGATAGATATCAATAATGATAGATAGATAGATAGATAGATAGATAGATAATCAATAATGATAGATAGATAGATATCAATAATGATAGATAGATAGATAGATAGATATCAATAATGATAGATAGATAGATATCAATAATGATAGATAGATAGATATCAATAATGATATATAGATAGATAGATAGATAGATAGATAATCAATAATGATAGATAGATAGATATCAATAATGATAGATAGATAGATAGATAGATATCAATAATGATAGATAGATAGATATCAATAATGATAGATAGATAGATATCAATAATGATAGATAGATAGATATCAATAATGATAGATAGATAGATATCAATAATGATAGATAGATAGATAGATATCAATAATGATAGATAGATAGATAGATATCAATAATGATAGATAGATAGATATCAATAATGATAGATAGATAGATATCAATAATGATAGATAGATAGATATCAATAATGATATATAGATAGATATCAATAATGATAGATAGATAGATATCAATAATGATAGATAGAAATAATGATAGATAGATAGATATCAATAATGATATATAGATAGATATCAATAATGATAGATAGATAGATATCAATAATGATAGATAGATAGATAGATATCAATAATGATAGATAGATAGATAGATATCAATAATGATAGATAGATAGATATCAATAATGATAGATAGATAGATAGATAGATAATCAATAATGATAGATAGATAGATATCAATAATGATAGATAGATAGATAGATAGATATCAATAATGATAGATAGATAGATATCAATAATGATAGATAGATAGATATCAATAATGATATATAGATAGATAGATAGATAATCAATAATGATAGATAGATAGATATCAATAATGATAGATAGATAGATAGATAGATAATCAATAATGATAGATAGATAGATATCAATAATGATAGATAGATAGATAGATAGATATCAATAATGATAGATAGATAGATATCAATAATGATAGATAGATAGATAGATATCAATAATGATAGATAGATAGATAGATAGATATCAATAATGATAGATAGATAGATATCAATAATGATAGATAGATAGATAGATAATCAATAATGATAGATAGATATCAATAATGATAGATAGATAGATAGATAGATATCAATAATGATAGATAGATAGATATCAATAATGATAGATAGATAGATATCAATAATGATAGATAGATAGATAGATATCAATAATGATAGATAGATAGATATCAATAATGATAGATAGATAGATATCAATAATGATAGATAGATAGATATCAATAATGATATATAGATAGATATCAATAATGATAGATAGATAGATATCAATAATGATAGATAGATAGATAGATAGATAGATAGATAGATATCAATAATGATAGATAGATAGATAGATAGATAGATAGATAGATAGATAGATAGATAGATAGATAGATAGATAGATAGATAGATAGATAGATAGATAGATAGATAGATAGATAGATAGATAGATAGATATCAATAATGATATAGATATAAACATAGATGAAAAACTCATGCGATACCAAAGTGTACCGTGTTTGCGGAAAGTGCCATGAACTTATTAATAAATCCAAAAATAAATCATTAAATTTGAGGTCATTAAATCTATACATTACCCAAAATTCTGAGGCAGCGTGAGCATTTCCCCAAGGATGAGTGTTTCTGCCCCCTTTACAGTAGACGGGTCGTCTTTCATGAGTCGTATAAACAAATCACCTGCAGACATGTGATATGCAGAGCTGTAAAACCTCTTGACTGACAGTCTACACCCCCACAGACATCTAAATCAACAGAGACTTTTATTTGTGCCTTAGTTATGTATAGTCAAGACTTTCCAGAAGGCCACGCATGTTGGTCACAGGCCATGATTTGCAAACACGTACGTATGGCAGAATATAACAATGATATACGAGTCATCAAATTACGAATAATAATAACCAAACAAAACTATCTGCAAGCCATGATTCAGCTGACTATTTATACAGATTAGAAGCATAACCCGAGGTGGTGTCTGATGAACTCCGTTCACTTCATGTTTTCAACATTACAATCTCATTCATGCAGATTAATAGGGGAACATATTTCAGCCGCTTTTATATATAGAAGTGCTACTCAGAACTGCCACTCAGAAGAGTTGCCGTGACACGCGGTCCTGGAGCGTGGCCGCTGGCGATCGCGTTTCAGAGCGCTGGGTAATGCAAAAGCACAGAGACTGATAATAGCTTTCAGAGAAACTCAGCAGTGGTTTCATGTGTTGCATTATAACAACAAATGTTTCAGTGTATTTACAGTGTTTTCCACTGGATTTAGTGAGACTGTGGCGGGTGGACCCTGGTCCCTCTAGGTGTAACATTTTGTACATTTTAAAGTTCAATTCATCAATCTGGTGCACTTTAAGAGCTCAAATGAAGAGCTCCTACCAGTGTCCAGTGTTCAAACTGAACAAAGAAAGAAGTTGATGAATTGATGTGCACCTGAACTTTAAAGGGACTCAAACCTCTTTTTAGTTTTGATATAGTGTATAAATATATATTATATATTATATATATATATATATATTATATATATATAAATATATATACATACATACATACATATATATACAGTGAGGAAAATAAGTATTTGAACACCCTGCTATTTTGCAAGTTCTCCCACTTAGAAATCATGGAGGGGTCTGAAATTGTCATCGTAGGTGCATGTCCACTGTGAGAGACATAATCTAAAAAAAAATAAAATCCAGAAATCACAATGTATGATTTTTTAACTATTTATTTGTATGATACAGCTGCAAATAAGTATTTGAACACCTGAGAAAATCAATGTTAATATTTGGTACAGTAGCCTTTGTTTGCAATTACAGAGGTCAAACGTTTCCTGTAGTTTTTCACCAGGTTTGCACACACTGCAGGAGGGATTTTGGCCCACTCCTCCACACAGATCTTCTCTAGATCAGTCAGGTTTCTGGGCTGTCGCTGAGAAACACGGAGTTTGAGCTCCCTCCAAAGATTCTCTATTAGGTTTAGGTCTGGAGACTGGCTAGGCCACGGCAGAACCTTGATATGCTTCTTACACAGCCACTCCTTGGTTATCCTGGCTGTGTGCTTCGGGTCATTGTCATGTTGGAAGACCCAGCCTCGACCCATCTTCAATGCTCTAACTGAGGGAAGGAGGTTGTTCCCCAAAATCTCGCAATACATGGCCCCGGTCATCCTCTCCTTAATACAGTGCAGTCGCCCTGTCCCATGTGCAGAAGAACACCCCCAAAGCATGATGCTACCACCCCCATGCTTCACAGTAGGGATGGTGTTCTTGGGATGGTACTCATCATTCTTCTTCCTCCAAACACGTTTAGTGGAATTATGACCAATAAGTTATATTTTGGTCTCATCTGACCACATGACTTTCTCCCATGATCATCCAAATGGTCATTGGCAAACTTAAGACGGGCCTTGACATGTGCTGGTTTAAGCAGGGGAACCTTCCGTGCCATGCATGATTTCAAACCATGACGTCTTAGTGTATTACCAACAGTAACCTTGGAAACGGTGGTCCCAGCTCTTTTCAGGTCATTGACCAGCTCCTCCCGTGTAGTTCTGGGCTGATTTCTCACCTTTCTTAGGATCATTGAGACCCCACGAGGTGAGATCTTGCATGGAGCCCCAGTCCGAGGGAGATTGACAGTCATGTTTAGCTTCTTCCATTTTCTAATGATTGCTCCAACAGTGGATCTTTTTTCACCAAGCTGCTTGGCAATTTCCCCGTAGCCCTTTCCAGCCTTGTGGAGGTGTACAATTTTGTCTCTAGTGTCTTTGGACAGCTCTTTGGTCTTGGCCATGTTAGTAGTTGGATTCTTACTGATTGTATGGGGTGGACAGGTGTCTTTATGCAGCTAACGACCTCAAACAGGTGCATCTAATTTAGGATAATAAATGGAGTGGAGGTGGACATGTTAAAGGCAGACTAACAGGTCTTTGAGGGTCAGAATTCTAGCTGATAGACAGGTGTTCAAATACTTATTTGCAGCTGTATCATACAAATAAATAGTTAAAAAATCATATATTGTGATTTCTGGATTTTCTTTTTAGATTATGTCTCTCACAGTGGACATGCACCTACGATGACAATTTCAGACCCCTCCATGATTTCTAAGTGGGAGAACTTGCAAAATAGCAGGGTGTTCAAATACTTATTTTCCTCACTGTATATATATATATATATATAGATAGCATTCATGCTGGTACAATTAGAATATAATAATAATATTTTTATATTATTATTCCTGACAGTTATGGCCATATATTTTAAAAGAAATGCACTGTAAAATAAATTTATTTTATTTTACTTTAAGATACACTATTGAAATTACAATACTTTAGTCCTAATTTCTACAACTGCAAGAGATAAACCCTTGAGCTTTTATTTTGAAGGACACTGCAGTCGAGCTGGGTACCTCTGCTTTAGACAATTAATAATAATTCATTTATGAATTATGAAATTAATTTATTTCCCAATGAATCAGTAGGCCTATCTGATTTCACAAAATGTGTGTATTCTTCAAATGCTTCCTGATTAGTGTGATCGGACTGTACCTGGAAGATCTCGGTCCTCACACGTCACCGGCATGTTTGTGAAGAGCGTAGGTTTGGTCAGCCGCATCACTGGAGGGAGAAACATAACATGAAATCTTTACAATACTTCAGTATATCAAACACACATGATGTACAGTTAACTCTTGGAGGGTCTAGTTGCTTTTGTTTAGATGTATTGAAGGTTGACCAGTGTAACAGTAACAGCTCATGTGTAGACACGAATGCACCATTAGTTCACCATCTTAGTTTCTTGTGTAACTTTAAATGCTCAGTTGATGCAGTTGATCCAAAGACCAACACAGCCATAAAGTGATATTTACAATATAAGGTTAATAATATATATATATAGTTAGATGTCTTATTCCATGTATGCCTTGAATTCACATCCCTGTCATACAGCACCAAATGATGATCTATTAATATTTCACTTGATTAGCATTGTGAAATTATTTGATGATCACAACAGGCAATTTATATCACGCAATTCTGAGGAAAAAAAAAGTCACAATTAAGTTTTACATTTTTTATTCCATGGTGGAACAAGCTTTAATATCGATAAACTAGACCAAAACAATTTTTACTTCCTCAGAATGGTATGACACTTGGGGACTTTTGTGGCACTTGATGTATGAACACACACACACACACACACACACACACACACACACACACACACACACACACACACGATTAGAAAAGGCTAAATAGTCACACTTTAGCATTCAAAAATGACCAACATAGGAAATTAATGAAAAAAAAAACATGAAAATACAGAGCAATTTCTTCTTTTGCGATCCGAAAAAAAAAAAAGGTAATCAGGTTGACTAATTATCACAGCAGCAACTTAGAGCTTAGAACTGAGAGCAGGCACATGGCTGGTGTGTCGGGGCCTCAAACCCTGAATTTGCTGAGGGCCCTGTTTCTATTACATATGATTTACTTTATTTGTCCCCACCAGATGACACCAATCTGCCTTCGATGCATTGGATATTAAATAATTTAAACACTGTATTAACTGAAATATTTGAATTTCTATTTGTTATTATTGTTATTATTATTATATATGGTGTATAATTTAGAAGTAAATATAGTCTTGTGACATGAAATCCCCAAAAAATACAAAAAATTAAAGAATATATATATTGTATATAAATATTCATTAATTTTGATAATTTTTTTGCTGTATACTTAGTTTGTTTAGATCGCCAAGTGTGACCTCTGATAAAATAAAATAAAAATGCAAAGATTCTTAATGATTCCAAAAGAAAGGCTTCATTTTCTTTATGCAAAATATAAAGTCTTGTTGTCCTATTGCACACGTCCTGAAGCGCAATATTACACTGCATTGAGTCACTCTGTTCAGTTCAGTCTGACCATTGAGCATGAGCTAGATTTAATCCGTTTAATACCCTCTCTGTTTTAAAACACATTATACCAGTTTCAGTAACCTACCAAACACACCAAAAGAACAAACTTGAAAATGACTGGGGAATTAATTCATTTATTGTTCTTAATTAATTTTGTCAGTCTGAAAATTATGCCAAGACAAGTATAGTGCGTATATGGAGGGATATAGGGTTATTTGACATTAAACCCTGAAGAGTTTATGTAGAAGACTAATAAAGCATCACTTCAGAGAGCTTTTCTGTTACTAGACTCAATGTCAACACTAGAATCAATGAACGACAGAACTCTGAGTAACTGATGAAGCCAGTAAACAGCAGCTGTCATTCGTTTCCCACAGCAGCAGAAAACTGCTAGACACAGACACATACTCTTGCAGTGTGTGACTCTTACAGTAGTACACATGTACACATGTACCCGGGCTCAAAGCCAGTGAGCAGCAGTAAGTTAGACCTGAGGCTCAGCAGAAGTGATTAGCATGTAGCTAACAGGGCGATCGCTTCGGCTACAGCGGGGTTTGTGAATGAATGAATATAAGTAAGCACGCAACATTGTTCAGGCATTCAGCTGCTCTTTCGCTACCAGAGTAAGAAAAGGTTGAACCCCGCAATACCTTTTAACGCGAGCAGATGCTCTTGTTTTGCCTGGTTGACATCCATCCTGTCTGCTGCAGCGGACTGACCTTTCACCTGCACATCAGCTGCTGACGGAGACTGCAGAGGGACAAACCGCGTTTCAGCGACACCAGAGCGCGACCGCAGGCGTCTGTAAATACAGCACATCCACACAGACACAGCAGTGTGTGATAGATGCACATCATGTAATGCTGCAGTTCGACACCTCTTTACTGTTACCACGTTACTATACACTTAAAACAGGACGTAAAGTGCTGAATCATCTACTAACTGGCTAATAAGATTCAGATTACTCGTTTTATTATACACAGATATTAACTTTTGTTTTGTTTTGTTGGTTGTGTATCGTCACTCTCACTCCCCCACCCCATAGACTTCAGAGATGCATTGACATATATATTCATTATAATAATAAAGCTTCAGAGATGCACAACTCTACCAGCAGAGAGCTCTCGTGATTGGATTTTCTCAGCAGATTTTCTCTCGTGTTTTTGCTGCAGCATCTTTTTTTCTCCATAATTATGATTTTATAAATGCACGACACGTACATTATTTATATATGATTCTTAACACAACCACCAGTGAGAGGCGATTATAAATATTATAATATTTTGAAATTACAAATATTTTGCTCTTGGTGTATTTCATGTCATGTGATGTCATGTTGGCAGAGTTTTGGCTGAACTCTTATGTTGATTTATTTCTTAATTCATCTTTTTTTACATTCAATTTTAATGTTTACAGTTGATTTTTTAAGAAACAAATTTGCATTCATGTTTTAATTAGCAATTTTAATACCAAATTAATTCAATGTGTTTACGGCATTTTTTTATTGGACAGGTGCAGGCTGTTAATGATAATAAATAAAGATATTAATGGTACACTATGTAACTTTTGGCGCTCTAGTGGTTAAAGGTCATCATTTACTCACTCGCATGTTGTTCGAAACCTGCATGTTTTTATTTCTTCTATTGAACACAAAAGAATATATTGTAGGAGAATCAGACATCCTTTTGCTATTTTACAATTTTGCCTTATTGCAAAAACCTTAAACTATTTTATAACAACTTTAAATATCCAAATATTCTAAACGGTATTTTTAAATAAATTATTAAACGATCTTTTAAACAAATATGCCAGTGACTTTTAAGTTGTCCTGTTACGCTGCGACAGACTGTCGCAAACGGGCTCCCAGTTCCTTGCGACGCTGGAAATCAGATGCCGTAAAGTGATTTGTCTGTACACATGGGTGAGTAGGAAAACGTGTCTCGTCGTTTTATTAAAGAACAACGAAATTGCCTCTCAGTTAAGACGAGAACTGGTCCAGTATGTAAATATATATGTAACATTTATTAGACTACTTGCCTGTCATTATTTTTAGGTTATTGTATAAGCCACTACAGAAACTTAAATTGCCACTGTTTGATTCTTTACAGGGTGTCGTTCAGACACAGGAGATTCTCTATTGTATCGTGATTAAAATTCATGCATTCCAGCTTCCAGAATAAAACACAATTGTAAAACCAGTAATCAGACAATTTAATCAACCGTTCCCAGTCCAGAATGGAGGCTAAACCGAGAAAGAAGTCTTTCACGCCCAGAGACGGCAAGAAAACACCATTCAAGCCGAAAGGTAACCTCTTTTACATTCTTATTTTTTATATTATGCTGTAAGATCTCCACCTATTCTTAATTATCAGTTTTGCAGTGTTGTTGTAAAGAATCCAGACCACAGCTTATGCTCAGGCTTATATGCTTACAATGCATTAATGTCAGTGTTTTCCTTCATTAGGTAAAACTGGAGGAAAACCACAAGGCAAACGGCCATTCAAACCTTACAACACAGACAAAGCAAAGAGCTTTAAAAAAACAGGGGCAGATGGAGGACCAAAGACATTCAAAGGAAAACCAACAGGTGGAAAGTTCGCAAAGAAGAGGAAATACCCTGGAGATGGAGGCAAACCGGAGGAAGGTACACATGTCAAAATATGTCCTGGAGTGTCTTACCCGGGAGCCGCTGTAATAGTGTGTTGTGAACTGATGTGATTTTTGGTGTAAATTAATCAACAGAACGTTTTCTTTCAAAGGCTCTGAAGGGAAGAAACCTAAATGGGATGAATTCAAACAGAAAAAGAAAGATTTGAAACAGAATCGTCAACAGAACGAGAGAAAGGACAGCTACCAGATTGTAAACCGAGCCAAACAAGTGTGGGAAATTGTAAGACGGTGAGTGCTAATGTTTATTACATGCAAGGATTTTGTTTATGGGTTTTCCTTCAGTCATGGGCATTTAATAAAATAAATGATTTAACAATAACAACAAGCTGTCATAAAACACTTTTCAGTTTTCACACTCAGTTTAATTGTCTACTAGAAATGTCAAACAATAGATATACATACATCACAGTCTTTTTCAACTCATCTCAAATCAGTTCATTCTGTGGCGAATCAATTGTGTTTATCCTAATACATGCAATCAATGCGGCTAAAAATATTGTTCGCATATAACATTTATCATCTCAAGTATGTTTTGTTTGCTCTGGGTTTCTCCTTGCTAACCAAGTACACTAACTTTTGGGGGGAAAAAATGGACAAAATTGATGTAAATAGTTTTGACATTAAATATTGAAATGGCCCGTGTATGGTTCTCTTTGTATAGATTGTCTTTAGTAGTAAAGTATTATAATATGCATATTATTCCAAGAAACTTTTAATTTCAAGAATGTGACCTTCATAAAACCAAAAGCAGCTCATTTTAATAAATCTCAAGAACCTGGGAGATAAGTGCAAAAGCTGAAGAAACGCTCATATCTGTGTGTTTTGTGGAAGTACAGGAAAGACTGTGACAAGCAAAAGAGGGAAAAACTGATGAAAGAACTACAGGATCTTGTGAAGGGAAAAATTAAAACCGTAAGTAAAGACTCTTCTTTGCGCTGAATTACTGTATTTCTTAAACTGTGAAACATTATTTTGTGGTTGTGTTTTTGCTAGATTGCGTTTGCTCACGATTCCACACGAGTGCTTCAGTGTTTTATTCAGTTTGGCAGTGAGAGCCAGAGGCAAGAGGTCTTTGAGGAGCTCAAAGGTCGGTCTTGTCGTCAGTGTAATGAACTGCGTGTGTTTATGTGAAGTGATCGTCTCTCATCGCCCTTCTCTACCCTGATATTTCACTTTCTAGAGCACATTGTGGAGTTGAGTAAATCGAAATACGCCAGAAACATTGTGAAGAAGTTTCTAATGTATGGGTAAGTCACATCCATTTCTCATCAATCTCTTTAACGGTTGGTTTCAGAGAAAGCCAATAATGACGCAGTTACTTGAAAAACAACATTGTATGAATTGCATCCTTTAAGTGTTTGCTATGATTGGCTCGGTTCAGAATGACGTTTTAATGATGCATTCAACCAAGAATGGTTTGGTAATGCACTCTTTTGGGGTGCAGGAGTAAGCAGCAGGTGGGGGAAGTGATGCTGGCTTTTAAGGGGAAGGTCAGACAGATGCTCAGGCACTCCGAGGCGTCTTCAGTAGTCGAGTACGCTTACAACGATAAGGCCATCCTCTCCCAGAGACTCATGCTCACTGAGGAACTCTATGGAAACGTATTCCAAGTCTGCAAGGTTCGTGTGCTCTCAGCTGCCGGATAAGAGACCTAGAAGCTTTATGTAAACCGAAAGATAAGTGTGTTTGTTGTCCATAAAAATGGTGATCACATTTGCTTTTCTTTTCTTTTTTTTGCCAGTCCCCAATTTGTCCTACGTTAGAGAAGGTTTTGGAAGCAAATCCAGAGAAAATGGAGAGCATCATGGATGAAATGAAGCAGATCCTCACGCCAATGGCACAGAAGTGAGTTATTCTTAAAGCTGACATATAGGGATGGGAATCTCTAGGCACCTCACGATTCAGATTACGATGCTAAAACGATTATCGATGCATCTGTGTGTGTGTGTGAGACTACTTGGTACTTTTAAAGCAAAGTATTTATAATGACTCATAAAGAATTTACTTCCAACATCTTTTATTAATAAAACAAATGGAAGTGATTTGGCAAGTCAACTGTAAGGTTACATTTGCCAGCATATGTCACAAGAACCAACAGGAAAATAAATGTGTGCCTGTACTAGCAGCAAACTTGTAGTCAATGAATACAAACATCAGCATATTCTGAATCTCTAACATTTAATAATAGACTTCTAACCAACATCCTCATGTTATGTGCAGTGAGCAGTATAATCCTTCAGACAAAAAAAATAAACATTTAGCTGTAGCAAATTCACAAACGGCTTTCATACAAAAATATAGAATGATGCACCAGCAGCTCTCACACAAAAATAATGCTTGTGGACTTATTCTGAATATTTAGTAACATACAAAGCTGCTCTTATATAATATACACAAATAAATAATAAAGAGTCCAAGACTTGTGACTTGAAATTGTTGCTGTATACCACAATCAAAAACAGATTATACAAAAAAAGTTAATGAACATCTGCAGAGAGCAGAGTCAAAATGTAACTCTTTGTGACTGGCGTTGCACTGATACACACTGTGACTGTGGAGGATCCTACGTGTAACGTACAGATAACGGATCTGTTTCCAGCATATTGATGTAAAAGCAAAACAATACAGAAAGCAGCTCTCATACAAAAATACAAAATAGGCCACAATGAAATTATGCCATTTTCCATACGTCAGCTTTTAACGAATAGGGTGCCGTTCGGTTTTCGCGCTCAGCCATCATGCGTCTGTTATGCGTATGCCACAGACTGTCCAGGAACTGTGCGTCCGCACTTCAGGGTTCCCGCCTTTTGCGTTCCGTCAATATCACATTATTAGAAAAAAAAAAAAACATTTAGAAAATAGATTTTTGACATTTGTAAATCGATTCAGAATCGTCCATCTCCGCATCGCGATGCATCTAAGAATCAAAATTCCCCCCCACTCCTAATGCGCAGTATGACCAAAATATAATAATTATAATAAAGCTGAAATATAAAAATAAAAGGCAATTCAAAATATAGTATAGTATTTTAATAATATAACCCTGATGTTTCAAAAACCTGTTGTCAATTTTATTACAGTTTATTTTCAGAGTTTATTTATTACAGATGTTTATCATCATACTGCCCATTCCTTCTGGCATGTGGTGATAGAGTCTTGGTACTTTATTTCTGAGTGAATTAATGCATTGCGTTCCCTCTACAGGGAGGCCGTCATTAAACATTCATTGGTCCACAAAGTTTTTCTGGACTTCTTTGAGCACGCTCCCGCCAAACAGAGAACGGTGAGTGTTGTGCCCAGTTTGACTGCTGATGTTACCGTCTGCTGTCTGTACTGATGTCTGTTGTGGGCTGTCCTTCAGGAGATGATCGAGGCCATCAGAGAAGCGGTCGTGTACATGGCACACACTCACGATGGAGCCAGAGTGACCATGCACTGTTTATGGCACGGCACACCTAAGGTTAGCACTCCTTTACACTCTCCAAATGACACTCTTCATGATTGCTGGCGTTTGCTTTTAGTCTGACATGGTTTTGTCTCTGCTCTTTCTTTCAGGACCGCAAAGTTATAGTAAAAACAATGAAATCATACATTACAAAGTTTGCCATGGTAAGCTGCCTTTCTAATCTGTGCAATCTATGAATGGGTGAATCTCACAGAAAACATATTTCACTCTAAATCCATATATATACAGTCCTGGTCAGAATTATTGGGATCCTTGGTAAATATGACCAAAGAAGCCTGTGAAAACACATCTGCATGGTGAATCCTTTTGACCTTTCACACAAAAAGTACACAATCTAATTTTTCATGGAAGTGAAACCAGTAAAAGTGGGGGAAAAATCAAATTATGAAATTTCTTTTCTCCAATACACATTGGCCACAATTAATGGCACTTTGATTCAGTACCTCTTGCAACCTCCTTTCCCCAAGATAACAGCTCTGAGTCTTCTCCTATAATGCCTGATGAGTTTGGAGAACACCTGATGAGATCAGAGATCATTCCTCCATACAGAATCTCTCCAGATCCTTCAGATTCCCAGATCCATGTTGGCGCTTCTCCTCTTCAGTTCAGCCCACCCATTTTCTACAGGGTTTGGGTCAGGGGACTGGGACGGTCATGGCTGAAGCTTCTGTGTTGATGTTTGTTTTGATCATTGTCCTGATGGAAGATCCAACCACGGCCCATTATGAGATTTCTAGCAGAGGTGGTCAGGTTTGGATTTTTTATCTGTTGGTATTTGCTAGAATCCATGATACCATGCATCTGAACAAGAAGTCCAGGACCTCCAGAAAAAAAACAGGCCCACAACATTAAAGATCCAGCAGTGTATTTAACCGTGGGCATGTTCACACATCAGAACTATGTTCTTTGGTTTTACTCCTTGTGATGGATGATTAAGGGAATTTGGCCTTCGTGTTTCCTCATATTTATACTCCTGTTAAAGAAGTCATGGCTGAATTGGATAATGTCATGTTCCTAGTCACCCTGTTGTGCTAAAAAATGTAAATGTGTATCTTATGTGTATGACTTTCTGGGGTGCCAAATTAAGTGTGGCCACTTGGGTGGGTGCCAAAAGTGTTTTTATTTTTATTTTTTCCCACTTTCATTTGTTTTACTTCAATGAAAGGTTAGATTTTTGTGATTTGTTTTAAATTAAATGTTAAAAGGATTAACCATGCAGATTTATTTTCACACACATCTATATAATAGTGAGAGTGTGTGTTTGTGTATTTTTAAATTTGTGGAATTTATTTCAACTACAAAAAATGAGGGAAATAGTTTACCCAAAATAGTGTTAAGACAAAATTGGCGTTGTTTTCTTTAAGAAAATTATCATTTCT
Source organism: Scardinius erythrophthalmus (assembly GCF_964197995.2). Taxonomy (NCBI): domain Eukaryota; kingdom Metazoa; phylum Chordata; class Actinopteri; order Cypriniformes; family Leuciscidae; genus Scardinius; species Scardinius erythrophthalmus. Next base: position 7,632,360 of record NC_138243.1, on the reverse strand, counting down.
GTTTTCATTTGATTTTCATGGGGGAAAGTTGACCTAGACACATTAATAACAAACCTCAAATAATTTGTTATTTTAATAATTTTAATTTGTTATTTATTCCATTAAATGTTTCACGGAAGTAAAAATGAGTTTTATTTATTTTCAGGGTGAATATGCTCATCTTGTCTTATTGGCTGTATTCGACTGCATTGACGACACCAAGTTGGTTAAACAAATTATCATCTCAGTAAGTCTTTAGTTAGATGTTTCTTTATTGGCAGTTTTTCTGTTGTTGTTTTTTTTTTTCTCCAGTATTTGGATGACTTAATATTTCTTATAACATGTCTTATTTTGCTCTCAGGAAATGCTTAGTTCCTTATCTGACATAATCAGCAATAAACATGGTAAAAAAGTGCTGCTTTACCTCCTGAGCCCAAGAGACCCCGCACACCTCTTACCCGAGATCATTCAGGTGCTTGAGAAGGGTGACGGCAATGCACACAGGTATGGCGTATGAGAAAATGTCCACTTTTCTATGAATGTGCATGCCATTTGGATGGATGAAGAAATGCTCCACTCAAACGCTGAAGCATTTTGTGTCTGGTCTTCCAGTAAGAAGGATGTAGCGATCCGGAGGAAGGAGCTGCTGGAAGCCGTGTCCCCTCCTCTGCTGGAGCACCTGTGTGAGAACGCCCAGGCTATGGTGATGGATAAAGCCAGCTGTGTGGCTGTGAGTGACATCCTGGGGGCCGCCATCGGAGATCTCCGGCCTGCCATGGAGGCGGTGGCGGCTCTGGCGGCCGGGCCCCTCGTACCAGGTGGAGAAGACGGCCAGGTAACTCATCTACAGGTTTCAGCCTCAGATATTTGCAGTGCTGTCAGTAATACCAGTATTAGTATGTGATGTTGTTTTCACTGCAGAGGCAAATGCTCTATTATTGGCATTGAAGTTTATTGAGATTTCTTCGCAAAAGGGTTTTTTAATAATAACTGATTCAAAGTCATGTCTTGAAGCATTGGAATCTTTAAAAACTGATCACCCATCTTCACTACTGTGAAGATTTGAATCAAATTGTCATCTCTCGAATTAAAGAATTGTAATATTATTTTCTGCTGGGTTCCTGGCCATTGGGGAATCTCTGGTAATGAGCAAGCAGACAGTGCTGTTAAAGAAGCTTTATCTACAGAACCAGTTAAATGCTTTCACAGATCTGAGACCGGTCAGTGCTTAAAGGGATACTTCACCGACTAGCATTAAGCTTTGTATCAGTAGAAACCCGGTAGTATTTTTGAATGACTGTGCTTCCCTCCCTCATGTCCCCCTGAGACGAGAGATTTCGGTATTGTGTGTCTGGGAAAAAACCTCAGATGACGCAAAAAACGTCATTTTGCGTCATCTGAGGCTTTTTTGTCCAGAGGCGAGAGACTCCAGCCAGTAGGAGGAGCTCATCCCGCATGTCTTCAACCCGCCCATAGGGGGATCTCACGATAAAATGGCGTCTTTTCAGTTTCGAGTCAGCTAGCTTCCTAGTTGTATAATTTCTTCCGATACTGCCCTCTGTAACCGGTAGGCGTGGCTTGGGAGTGTCCTCGTAGAGCAGCGAAGCAAGTGCATTCTGGGAGTTGTTGTCTTTCATCCACATGAGCCAAAAAAAAATTTCTGTCTTTTCTCAGTCTAGAAGGCACCAACTTCTAAAATAATTTCACAATTCTACTACATAAATGACCCAATTTAAATACACACTCATCTTTCCAGTGGTGAAATATCCCTTTAAACAACAATACTACATGAAATAAATTGATGTTGGGAAAAACATTTTTTTCGATATAAATAATCGCTGGGATCAAATCATTTACTCACGATGCCGGATAGGACACTCAAGACTCGCATATAATTTTTTACCATCAAGAGAAAATTCACCAAAGTGTTCATCTTGTTAGAATCCACTGTCCATTAAACATATTTTGCTGGACTGTAATACTTCTACGCCTTTGAGAAAATAGTTTTTTTCTGTTGATGCTTTTGAAAAGGTTTGTAACCAAGTAAATCCAGACTTAGTCTTAAGGTTAAAAAATAATATATATATTTTTTTTATCTCAAATAGACATCTTAAGTTAAATTTTTTTCATAACTATACCTGGCTCTCGCCATGAACATATGGAGTGCACTGCAGTTTTAAGGAGAAAATACTAAGCAATGGTGTTGACTTATGCATTTGTACATTGTTTGTCTTAAAGCACATTAAAAACACCACATATAAGCAGCATTAAAAGCTTTAAGTTAATGGTTTGATATTTGTGTTTCCTGCAGCTGCATATGGCAGAACACCCCGCTGGTCACCTGGTGTTGAAATGGTTGATCGAGCAGGACGCTAAGATGAAGGAGGCAGAGAGAGAGGGCAAGTACAAAATGTTAAACCCTGACACATTTATTTTCATGATACTTCAGGGTTTCCTTTTCTATTTTAAAAGGTCACTTTGCTCTGTGTAAGCCTGCTAATAAAAACAAAGTGAGCAGTTTTACATGAAAACACAAGTTTTACTGTCCTCTCCTGGCTTATTTTTGTCCACAGAGCGTTTTTCCAGGATTCTTCTGGAGAAGGTGGAGTTGGAGGACCTCAAGACGTGGGCTTCAGTCAACCGTGGTGCCATTGTTCTTTGTTGGTAAGTTTATGGCTGCCACAAATGAACAGAACTAGAAATAACAAAATGCCTTCCTTTTTGTGTACTCTAGTAAATTGCTTTCGGATTGGTGGACGTAAAGAATAGCACAGCAGCCTTTGTTGTTGGAGCGTTAAATACGCTGAATATACTCCCAGAAGAACATGCCTGTACATTCATTCATGTTTAAAGCCTCTGCTTCACAAAGCCTCAAAGTGCTTATCCTATGACATCACAAGCTCACCATCGCAGCAAATTTGCTGCTTTTCCATCATACTGTCGATTATTAGCTGGAGGAATTGCCCACAGTTCGCTTTGGGTTAAGCACATCTTCCACAGTGCTGCTTCATTATACCATGCTGTTGTCTGTATGCTAATAAAGGGCTAAACTGTGGCTCGCAGCTGCAAACCCTTGAGTTACACCCCGCAAAGGATTATGGTTTTTTTCCACTCCCCGTCTCAGCCTCAGTCTTTGTGCATGACCTCTTATAATCTCCCTAAGACTTTAAGCAGCGAGAGATTTGTTTCTTTATATTCTCAGCCTAGACTCTGTTTATTCTGATGTCACTTCTTTTTTCCACCAATCAAATTTCACAAATTTGAAGCCCATGCTGCATACAGAGAAGCACTTAATCTATGAATGGATCTTTGCGTTGGTTGGTTGCATTTGATTCAAGTTTCAGCTGCTTTATTTGGTTTTGTTTGTGTTTCCACAGCCTTCTTCACAGTGCAGATGAAAGTGTTGCTGAAGAAGTGAGAGCTATGCTGAAATCCATCCTTCCTAAACTGCAGAAGATCCAGAACTGTAAAGGAGTTGAGGTTCTGCTGGAAAAACTGGCCTAAAAGAGGTTGATGTCCCAAATCAATGTTATTTTGTTTTTTCTTTCTTCTGGATTTTTTAATTGTGAATTTATATGCTGATGTATGTAAATATAAAATACACAAGAATACCCGGACCTGTTTTTGAGTTATTTATTTATTATTCTTTTTAATGTCTAATCTTGTGAAACAAATCCCCCACCCCAAAATATATATTTATACATCATAATTATATTTATTGTAGTAAATTGAATATATGCTGTTTAAAAAAAAAGATTCTGTCAAGACAAGGGGATTATATCACTTTCCAATTTCAGGAAGAAATGTTTAATTGGCATGAAAATCACAATGGTCATATAAATGTGCTTTTATTTTGTGCCAAGTAAAATTCTTTTTGTTTTTTGGGGATGAAATGTGACTCGGATATTTCTATGAGAGATTAATTTGTTATATATAAAAACATCCGAAGTCTTCATACATATATATGGTAGCTTTGAGGATGGAGACATGCAGGCTTGAAAATTAATTTTGTTTCCCTGCTCTACTTCCATCTGTCCTTGGGACTTCAATGATCCCCAAGGATTAATCTTTCAAGGATTATCAATGCTTGCATGAGCATGCTTTTCAGATTTAATTACATTCTAGTTGTCTGCATTCTTATAGACGTCACAATGGCCACCCTTTATTAAGTCAACAAGTTTTTGTAATTGTAAGTCACATACAGTGCCAAGCTGTTGTAATGAGGATGTCAGCTCTGAATTCATTTTAACAGGTTAACCTCTGGAAATTGGCTTCAAGTCATGAAATAGCCCTGCCAATACGGCAGTTAACCTCATAGGTGATCTTTTTCCAATCTGCCCAGCTCAGAGTGCTTCCAGAGGAAACCAGTTGATATAAATCGGCTTTTCTTGATTGACACTAAATGCCTATACAAGATTGTAAAAAGTACTGATGATGAGCTTGTGCTTGGCCAGATGTTAAAACCTTCAACTGATTATTTGAAGCAGTGTTTGTCTACACTGGATTATTTGTGACATACATTGCCTTTAGCCCATATAAAAATATATTGACACTTTTTTTTCTCACTATTACTTATGGCACAGTAAAAATCAAATGTTTTTAACAGTTGATATGACAAATAAATTGGTGTTCCAAGAAGAGTTTTTATTAAACTCCATTATAACCTGTAAGAGTTGTCGAAATGCAGTGATTCAGCATTAAAAAATCTTTAAAGTGCTGCTTATGTGTAGTACAAAAGATGTTCAATATAAATGTATCCCAGCAGCACAAACAACTTGGTTACTATACAGTTAGGAGGAAGTTGTTTGAAGACAGTTACTTGGGGGTTCTGGTTGTTTTGAATTTTTTGTTGTCCATGAGTTAAAAATCAATCCGTGAAAAAAAAAAAGTAGGTCAGTGCATCGCACCCTAAAAACAATCTGTGAATGTCTTTGCAGCCCTTTTCACAAACCTCACTTTCCCACGATTCTTTACAGTGGAGGTGTATTCATAGGCTTTCAGCTTTGCATAGTAGTCAGAGAATTTATTAAACAGGATGGAGATTGGCATGCCGTTGAGAATTATTCCAAACGAGATGCACGCAAATGCAAAAATCCTGCCCAGAGCGGTCTCTGGAAACATGTCGCCATAGCCCACAGTGGAGATGCTCACCTGTGGAATAAATGGACGAGGAATACTTCAGTGTGCAGCAAAATGACAAATGATCTTTTTAGATTTAAAAAAAATCAGTCACGAATTCTCAAAACGCCAGAAATGTCATTAGAGTTAAATAGAACTAGAGTTAAGAAGAGCAGTTGTAAATTATGCAGAGTGAGGAAGCAACACATTGATGTCAGGCAAAGTAGTTCCACTTGGGCTTAACACAACTGAGAGGAAGCATTTAATAGTCTTGCTCTGTCAGTTCTCTACACAAAAAAATATTATGACATTACCATGTTTTTTGGACGTGTACCATGGATATACCATCATAATGATAGAAGTATTTTGGTGCACTATGTACATCCCATTGTATATGGATAATGTCAGGACCACGATATATATTAAAGTATCTTTGCATTATCACCTAATCCCATCCCTTTACCATGATACAACCCCAGTACTTTTTATACCAGGCATAAACCTGAAAAAACATGTACTTACAGCTGCCCACCACCATGCATGTGGAATGCTGGTGAAGTTTGTGTGATGCACATCATGCTCTACGGTATAAACCATGGCAGAGAAGGTGAAAATTCCCATCGCAATGAAGAGGAAAAGACAGCCCACTTGTTGGTAACATTGCCGGAGCGTGAAGCCGAAGGCTCGAAGTCCAGTAGAGTGACGCGCCAGTTTTAGGATACGAAATATTCTCATGAGTCGCATGATGCGGAGAACTTGCCCCACTTTACCAACCCGTCCTACAGTCTCAATATCGCTACCATGTCTACCATAGTCGTCACTCTCAAAACTCTCTAAGAGCATCTGAAGATATAATGGAAGGATTGCAATCAGGTCCACAGCATTCAGCACGCTCTTTGTAAAGTGTGTGAGGTCAGGTGTGGACACAAGCCGGAGAATATATTCCATGGTAAAAAATGCAATGCAGAGCATCTCCACATACTCACAGTAGGTCTTCCCACTCAGGTGGCTGGTGGTCATCTTCTGCATTTCCTCTACCGTATTGAGAGTCATAGCCACGAGTGATACCAGCACGAAGAAACTGGATGCTACTGCCATGAGCTTGGCTGTGACCGATGAGAAGGGCTTCTCCATCAAGTTCCAAATGAGGAAACGTGTATGACCAAAAGCCATATCCTGAAACAGGTCCTCATGTTCCTCAGTTTCCACCTCTGCCTCAAGTTCTCTTTGCACCTTCAGCTGTTCGTTGAGTTCATCTTGCCGTTCCTCGAATGAAATGCGGCAGCAGCGATGAGTGTTCTTGATACGAACGCCCCAGTAGTTGATCTCCTCCAAGAAATTGCGTGGGCACAATTCATCCTTAATCCAGAGAACTCCAGTCCTATAGAAGTTGAATATGCTGTGGAAGATGTCTGGATCCCTGTCAAAGAAAAACTCATTGTTCTGGACAATGTAATCATCACAGAGGTCAAGTTTCCTGTTGTGGTCCGTATACGTTGCAAGACGGCCGATTCTTGTTTTGGGATATTTTGCTGCTACCCTGTAAGAGATCTGGTAGACCTTCCCTCCTACGTTGATGTTGAGCATGTAGTTCTTAGTCGGAGAGGACAGTTTACTAGGGGTGGACATCAGTCTCTCCTCTTCGTCGTCTTCATACTCTGCGTAGATGTCATAAATATCCTTACTTAATTCCTGCATCGAATTCCATGGTTTCACCCAGTTTTGCTGGCCGAAAGGAAGCTCGGAGTCCTCTGGATCCTTGGGAGCAGGGACTGTGACCCCAAGTTTATAGTTGGGGAAAAGGCTTTGCCTCCTGCCTTTAAGCTTGATCATGGTGCCAGCGTCCTCTCAGCTTGGCAGATGCACAGGTTACTGGAGGTGGAGAGGCATTAGATGGCTCTAATACCTCTGTGCTGCTTCCCGCAGTTGCTCAGGGGTCTGACTCAGACTAATGTTGCTGACAGAGAGGATATGAGTGCTTAAAGGTTTAAATACTATGATCCTCTTCCAGACTTTCTCTACCAACCGTGATGTCTTTCGTTTGCCGTACATTTACCAATCTCCAACCGAATATGAGGATATTGTAGCTTGTAAACTACAGCAGTAGAGGTTATCTTTTGACATACCCTGCACCAGGCAGAGCTCTGGAATATGGATGAGACCACATTCTATCCATCTCCTTCTTCTGAATCATTGAGAAGTGTTCACATCTGACTGAACATCCCAAAAACTTAAAGTAACCACAAAATCAAAATTTCATTAAAACAATAAGAATAGTCCGTGTTTATTATAAATGATTTATCTGTGCGCATAATTTTTTTTAATTCCTGAAATAACTTTTTAATAACTTCCCCTCCCTCTAGCAGAGACATCTCTTCTCTTCTCTGATGACGTGTTTACCGGCATGATGGCGGGACAACATGTCACTCACATGAGATCGCAGCAATAGCAAACAACAGTCCAATGATCCAATCAATTCCAGATGATCAAAATCCAACAGCGTTCGTGTTCGAGAAGCTGTTTCACTCAGAACTACGGTGAACGTGATTTCACCAAGTACAACATGTTCCTGGATCAACATCTTTGTTGATCCTGGAAGAACGTTCCAATCAACCAATCAGATTTCAGGGACAAGTTTACAATTTGTGTCAAGTTTAGGCTTACAACCAGGGTTTGGTGCTTCTGCATCAGTGTTATTCACCTATCATTTCCCTCTGATTTTTAGGGATAACTTATGGGTAGGGTTAGGTTTAGGGGTAGGGATAGGGTTAGGACTACATTTTTGGACAGGAATGTTGTTCCAGGATCAACAAAATATGTTGACCCAGGAACATGTCTTGCTTGGCAAAATCATGGTGACCCAGAACTACCATGAACCTGATTTCACCAAGAGCATCATGTTCCTGGCTCAACATCTTTGTTCATCCCGGAACAACATTCCAATCAACCAGTCAGATTTGTGGGATAAAGTTTGAGTTTGTCAAGTTTAGGCTGACAGCCAGGATTAGGTACTTCTTCATCAGTGTTGTTCCCCCATCATTTCTCTCTAATTTTAGGGATGATATATGGGTCGGGTTAGAACTATGTGTTCGGACAGAAATGTTCCAGGATCACAGGCAAAATCAGTGACCCAGAAATATGACACAATTGGAGAAAGACTATCGCAACTTCCCTTTTCATACAGTCTTTAACGTCATCAAGCCTTCCCAAGAACGACATGATTTAACAATTTATCTTCTCTCTCACTTCCCACCAAAAGACATGAAGCTAATTTTAATGCTGGTATGACAAAATAAAAAGCAAATATACACATTAAGTCAAGCACACACTGTATTATTTTTTTTACTATTATTGTTTGTTTACACTGTATAAAATGATCCCAGTGAGATCTTGGGTAAAGCCCAAGTGCGACATCAACTTATTTTGTGTCAGACTCCACAATACACATCACAGCCAACACTCTGGTCCCAACAACCGGACACTTCTTTGGAGCTTAATGTTTAGCACGAAGGCAGTTAATTACTGTAGTGAAAATAACATTACGCATTTAAAGACTACGGAGTGCCTTAGATGAGAAATCTTTTACAAACGTGAAATGGCTCTCAGACAGCAAAATTGTAATGTGAACCCAGCTGTAATTGAGGTTATATCTACACATTTCATTATGCTTGTGCTGCCACTGCAAATATAAAGTTATAAATATCAGTTAGCATCATCTTTAATTTAATGAGTTCACCAGTAATTGTCACACTGATGGTAATTATGTGATGAGTGCATATAAATGCTATCATTCTGCATTATTATATAACATTATGTGCAGCGACCAGAATTTGAGTCTGGATCAGATCCTGGCCTGTCTAACCTAATCTAGTCTCAAATGAGCCTATAAAACTATAAAAAAAAAAATAATAATTCTATGCAATTAAACATTCAATCACAAGGTTAATTTTCATTCTGACCAATAAAGAAACTTACTTTAAACTTTCATTTTATTTTACGTTTGCAAATGTTTCCTTTTCACAATACAGAGCATTTTGTTCCCCTGTACACTGCTATAAAAGGTCACAGGAACAGCACACAAACATACAAAATAGTTTAACAAACTTCTTTTTTTTTTTAAATACATTTTCCTCTACCCCAGTACAGTGCCCAACCATAGCAAAATTGTCTCAGTCAAATGTATACAATCTTATTTACAGAGGAACATCTGATCAAAGTGCTTGAAGAATCCTGATGATGTTTTCCAGAGAGGGATATATACAATGTTTTACAAATGTTGTAACAGCACTTTTCCTATAAGCTTTTTTAACCCAGAAAGACACAAGAAGCTTCATAATAATGTGTCTCTGGGAAATAATGTTCATTTGGAAAACAGAAAGAAAGAAACTTACATCTTAAAGACATGGCCATCTAAAATATGCATTTTCATTTAAATATTTCAGGCATCCACACACACTACTGGCCATCTATTCTTGATTCTGGTTCTCCAGCTATGCCGTCATCCTTGGAAGTGGGAAAGTAAGGCTGTTGAATCATTTTGGGACCGTTATGGTGTGAGTGAAGGTAAAAACCCAAACCCTCGGAATTCCTTGATGCTTTGAACACATGAGCGTGAGCAGGATGCAAATACTTTCTGGTACCACAAATGACATCCTCTTATTGGGTGGGAAAAAAACTTGGAAATGCACTTCAGAAGGCAGGTGGTTGTGAAACCGTTGAAACGGCAGCAGTTGCCATTGGTGCCAAGTGGCTAGTAAATAAACTGGAGCATTGTAGGGGTTTCGGGTTATGACAAGTCATCTTCTGTGTTTACCACTGAAATCTGCAGGAAAAGGACAAGAAAATTATGGGGCTGAAGTTCTAGATGCATTATAGCTTGTTAGGAAAACATGAAGCTTTTAGAAAAATGACACTGATTTCTGGCATAAAATGTAAAAGGAGCCATATTCCACAAACACATAACCACAGGCCTGTTTACACCAGGGGCTAGTTGCATAAATATAGCCATTGTCTTAAGACTTCGTGTGAACCACTAACAGTTAGTAACAAGTGACTTTAAAAAGATATGAACGGTCTTAAAGAAAAAAAAAGTCTAACTCGTAAGATTAATATTAGCAGTTTATGCAACCGGCCCCTGGTATTAAGATGTGTTTTGGTCGATCGGATCACAAGTGTATGACGCTAAATACAGGTGTAAACAGGGTCTAAACGTTTTGAGCTTGTCCACTTCCAGAGGTAGTTGTAAACGCATTCGACCAGATTGCTTTCAAAGTGTAAACGCTCATGTGGTTGAATGCTTTCGAACAGCCACTAAAGACGCCTACTCTCCGCCTGCTGACCTAATGAGTAAATATTACGGGAAGTGGCAAGCAAGAAGAGATTTAAACTTTGTCGGCTGGAGACACAAGTTTGGTTTGAAGATGAAAAACGTACCAAGCACAATGTTCCCTCACCATTCCTGATTTCTAACACACTCACAGCGTTCGGCTGGTCTTGAGCTGTCAGAACATTAAATCTGATGCTCTCCATATGTTTTTCCATCGTCTCCGGCCGTGTTCATGTGTAAATTGCACAAGCTTTTTTCGTCCATTAGATCAAAAGATCTGAAAAAGCCCATACATTTACCCCATAGACCCTGCCCTCGAAGAAATCAGGACAGAAGTGGTTGAAAGTGGACAAGAGAGACCGATTAAAACACCAGGTGTAAAAGGATCTCCTTGTGATCAACCAAAACATATCTTAATACCAGGGGTAAAAAGGGCCACAGAACTAATCGCCGTTGTTTCCATTTTTGGCATTATGGCATAGCAGAGAAACATGCGCTTGAAACAATGAGGTAGATGAGAAAATCTATAGTTTCATTAATTTCAAAATGCAGATAATGATTATGCATTACTCACAGCAGGATATGTGTGGCCTACAGAAGCACTGTGTCTCGTGATATCGATATTGAGGTCTTCCTCTGTGGTCTTGAGATATACTGGATTATCGAAGTTCATGCTCTTCTTATTTTTGATCTGCCAGTTGCGCCACATTAAGTAACCACCCGCAGCAGCCATGGCCAATAACACTGCAGGCAAAGAACAATGAATTTAATAACTAACAATTCATCTGTAAGAACAGTGAAAATGTGCTAGCCAGTGTAATATTAAGAGAAGAAACGTGTTAAAACTCCAAAACTATCCTGACAAAATGTAGTTTTCTTTCCTGTGTGACATATGCCCAAACTTGTTTCAATAATAAACGGCTCATAGACTTTATTACAAGCTAAATGGCTGTAGTTAAGTCATAGCCATGAAACATGATTTGCTACTTGCTAGTTGGTTGAAGGTGGTATTATCAGGAATGACACGTTCATTCTACAGAGCATTTGATTGGTCAATAACCGGCATAGTGCAAAACTTTTGGTCCATTTTCCCTGGAAGAGGAAGTATGGATTTCAAAAGGATTCATCTGGTAAAGATAAGTCAACTATTAGGAATATATTAACACATTCAGAGCTAACATACATGGAATAAAAGCCTCAATTTGAATTCACCAACAAACACAGATGTATAAAATCATTTATATTACAATTGCATACAGCACATCATTACAGGAGCAGATACAATGTACTTACACACAGGTAGAATAGCCCAGGCAGCAGCGGATCCTTTGGCCGATGAATTTACTTCATGTATGGAGGTGCTTATGTTTCCTTCTAAAAATAATTTAAAAATAGTAGTAGAAAAGGTCAAATCTAAAGACTATGAAACAAACTATATCAAGAGTCTGCAAAGCAACATAATAATGGAAATGGCATAAATGAAGTTTGGATTTGAGGGCAAATAAGCAAGCTGCAACAAAAGGATGAATGGGAGGCGGGGGGGGGGGGGGGGTTCTATTCTAAATGCAGTGTTAAAGACTATGGCTACAGTTTTATTTTCAGATTAAGATTCAAGAAGATGGGAGGCAACTAGCCTTACCACTATGAACTGGTTCAGAAGTAACCTTAGATATTGCAGATGCTGTAAAAAAAATTATAAGTATAATAACTGGAGGCTCCTTTTCCATATATAACATTTTTCACAAGTATTTTCTTAATCAAAGTGCATGCTTCAAATAATCCAACCACAGTCAATGTTATCCACCTTATTTTTAACATGGCGCAGCCATTTGTAAATGTCTGGCTCTGGTGTCACCCACTTCCTTGTTATGCTGCTTGATATTGCAAACTGGTATTTCTTATCATATTATTGTAATGTATTGTCATAATTGTAAACACTATTTTGTAGCGCAAATAGTTTTACCATTTACTGTACTTTGTCATTCTTCTAGTTCTTTAAGAAGAGGATTTCGAAAGACTGATGCTCGAATCAGATGTTCGTGGCTCCCTTTACGAGCTGCAATATAGCGAAGAGCAGCTGAGGCTGATGGAGGAACAGGAGGCGGCTGCTGCGACCGAGGCAGAAGACCAGCCTGTTGCGGATGCGGACTGAACATCCCAATACCATGCAATAATGCACCATTTCGAAAGAAATACAAACAAGGAGTAATTCACTAATGAGTTTGCCAACTAACTAGAAATTTTGTGTGGAATGAATTCCAAGCTCTGGGCATAGCTAGCCTTGTAGACGGAAGAGTGATTTCGATGTTCTGGATTAGTGGGAGTGGCTTGCGGAGCTGTGCAATGTGGTGCATTGTGGGAGTTGTTGTCTTCCATACAAATGCGCCCTAAAGTTACTTTGTCTTTCCTCGGTCAAGGCGGCACCAAATTCGAAATTTATGTAACATTTCAACTACATATATGACCCACTTTCAATAAAGATTAATGTTGCCACGGGTGAAATGCTCCTTTAAGGGGAACAAAATCAGTAGATCTTAGTTGCGACCAGTAGAAATTCAAGAAAATTTACGAATATTTGAATATCCCACATCAATCTGTGCTTATGTTAGGAGGGACTAGCATTAGATAAAGTTCCCAAAATCACAAAGCAGAGCTTTTATTAACAGGTCAGTCATCACACCAATCAGTCCACCTCAATGCAAGCTTGAAGGAAATGTTAACGTGCCACTTCTACTGACTTCAATTGTGAAGCCAACTATCATTATTGCAGGAAGCAAATCAAAGGCATTGATCTCCATGCATGTGCAGTTCTCCAAGTAACTGCTTTACCTTTAGGGTGAGTGGGGTGAGGGGTCAGCCTCCCATCTCGAGGGGCAGCAGTAGGTGCCTCTGTCATAAGAGAGCATTACAGAGCCGTAGCAATAAAACGGCTAATTCTTAGCTTTATGGTAACTTGCAATTGTTTTTAGCACTGCAGTCAGAACGGGCCAAAGATGATCACCAAAGGAGGATCATGAATGACAAAAATATGGATGGTACACATTCAAAAATGTAACCGAATGCAAATGCTTGATCAGCAATACACTGACTTATGTTACGAAATGAAAGTTACGTGCCTGGTCTGCAGCGCAGGCCATCTGAGGAGAGTGTTTGGCCTTGCGGACACATACAGGTATATTTAGGGGAATGTTTGTTAATTTGTGGAGCTGGCAGGCACATGAAGGAACAGCCTCCATTCTCCATCTTCTCGTTACACCAGTTGGTCCCTGTTTTGAGAAGACAACAAAACCTGGTTACTACCAACATCTCCCCAGACTCTTCAAGATCAAATCAGAAGTCTTCAATGCTTCTGTTCTTTCCAAACAATGGAGACGTTTGTGAGTCACAGAATCAGCAAAACATTAAAGAAAACTCTAGATAAATTCAGGACACACCAGACAGCTGAATTAGCTCATGGTACACAATGATGTCCTGTGGTTCATTGAGGTTGCTGGCCAGCACAGTTACATCAGATCCTGTGAACTTGTTTGCGCCGTAGATGGCCTCATTCTCACCGTCTGTCCAGAAAACTCGATCCTGCGATGGGAAAAACAGTGAGGATAAGAGAAAAAACAAACTTGGTTTGTTAAATCAAATAAAATCAACAAATGCTCACGTACTGCTATGGCACAATTTGATACTTCTATCGATCCATTTTATGCCGGGTTCAGACTACACGATATCAGCCAAATTTTGGCATGATCCGTTTGACGTAGGGTGTCATGGTGATTCATAAAAGACAATGGGCATCGGGACTCAAGAATTGATCGTTTTTATCTCGTATAGTGTGTCATAATGAACGACAACTGTGCTGCATCTGCGGCGCTTCATGACGTCACCACAGAAAGACTAACATGTTTCTTTTTTCCGGTCATCCACGACAGGTTCCATCACATCTGTGACTTTACGGAAGATCTTTTGTGCTCCTATTGGTCAGATAGCTTTCAAACATGGCAAAACAAAAGATAGACAATGGTATTGGTGCTGCTAGGTAGAATTATGTAATGGAAGAAAGGTTCATAGAGCTACAGTAATGGCAACAATACTCCTGCCTTTATCGTGTTCGTCCCTCGAGGAAACATTGTAGAGTTAAACAAGATAAATTCTGGTGAACATTAGTGAAGGCTCTTCAGCAACCCGGTAAGTACTGGAATCAATATTAGGCTAGTGCAACCTTTGTTTACACTCTTGTGAAGTCAGTCGCTAGTCATGCACATTGTTAAAGACGGCAAGTGATAATTGGTCGGGAAGCAATGTGTTGTCTGACATGTTTCTTGTCTATGACACAATAATTCAGGATGAACCCAGCATTAGTTATCAGTTGTAATTGATCTAGTTGGTGTACCTCAAAAACAGTAAGGGCAAAAGGGTGGGCCAGGTACTCTGACGACTGCAGAACCTTCCGACGGTTGTCTCCATTCAAGTCTACACTACAGAGCATGTGCAGCTTGGAATCCACCCAGTAGAGTCTTCCCTTGATCAAATCTACAAGACAAGAGGCATGATCAGGAGATAATTCTGTCTGGTTGATAGTTGGTCAAACAATCAAGTCAAAAGAGCCCATCTCCCATTCAACTGAAGCCCTTCAGAGTTTTGCTCCAACCCTAATTAAACAGACCTGAACCAGCTAGGCAAGGCCTTCAGAATTACTTGAAATCGAATTCTGGCATGTGAAAGGCAGGTATGTTGGAGCAGGGTCACATCTAAAGTCTGCAGGACTGTGGCCCTACACTGAGATTTACCAGAGGTACTCCTGTAGTGTTTAGTTCCAATCTTCCTCCATCAAAAACCTGTAGTTTTCAAGTAATCCTGAAGCACGTTATTAGCTGGATCAGTTGTGTTTGATTAAAGTTGAAGCTAAACTCTGCAGGACTGTGGTCCTCTAGTTTGGCGGAAATTGTCCAAATGTCCAAACTGAAGTCCAAATGCTTCTACAAACCCCTAACCCATAGATGTCTTACTTCACTCCTGGTGGGCCACAGTCCTGCAGAGTTTAGTTTCAACTCTGAAATTTGCTAGAGAACTACAGGCTGGTGTGTTGGAGCAAACAAAACTCTGTAGGACTCTGGCCCTTTCAAAAGCCAAGTTTGACACCCCTGCCCTAAACTGGCAATTACCACTAGTTTCTGGGAAAGCAGAATACCCTGGAAGCCAACCTTGCTCTTCGAGAGCTAGAATCCTGCAGAGTTTAGCTCCAGCCCTAATCAAACACACATGAACCAGCTAAAGCAGGTTTGGAGCTGAAGTCTTCAGGTAGCCTTCTGGTTCAACTATTGTAGTTGGTTCAAAATTAAAGTAGGTGAAACATCACAAAACTTCACACACCAAGAGTGATTCCATTGGGCCACTGAATGTCTGTATCAACTAGGACCTGTCTGTCAATCCCGTTCATACCAGACTTCTCAATCTTAGCTGGCTCGCCCCAGTCTGACCAATACAGGAATCTGTAATTGAAGGACACTTATGCAATTAATTGAAATTTATACTAGCTCAAAACAGATGATCACCTTTAAAAGGTTTTAACTGAGCAAATTTGAAAACTTTGGAAATTTTTAGAGAGCAGTGAAAATGTTTTGATAATACCCATTCCAATCAATTTACCCTGAAAGAGGATCCACAGCAATAGAGGCTGGTTCTTTTAGGCCACTGTTAAAGAGCACCTTCCTCTTGGTCCCATTGAAGTTGGCAACAGCAATACTCTTACTGCCCAGGTCTGACCAGTAGATGTTTTTGTAAATCCAATCCACTGCAATCCCAACAGGAATCTGAACATTGTCAATCACCTTCGTATGGCTTGCTTCCTGCTTATCCAATACTGTGCTGTGAAAAAAAAAAAAAAATTCACCAAATCATCAGGCAAATATGGGTTTGTAAGCCATCGAAATATCTAAGTAGTAAGAGAAACACATCTCTAACAATTATGCATGAATACCTATTCATATAGTAGTTACTATACGACTTTAAAGTGAGGAAGAGGCAACAGAGAACCAGCGGTTACCTAAAAATTGCCTTCTGCCCTAGGTCAGCCCAGAATATCGTCTGCTGACCGAAGTCAGCATCAAGGGCAACTGTGTTCCGCAGCTGCTCCACAATCTGAGTATACTCACGGCGCTCCAGGCCTAGTTTGCGGATGTCTCTTCGATTGGTGAAAATCAGACAGGGCTCTTTACCTGAAAATGCAAAAAGATGAGTACCATAAATGCAGGAGTTGCAGTGTCTGCAGTTCAGTAGAAAGTATTAAAATATCTTAAATTTACCTTTCCCAAATTTAAGGTCATTAAAAGACTGAAAAGCCACATGGAAATATCTGCAGATCTTAAATTAGGTCTTTAGAAAGAGACAGTTCCACGTTGCTGTGCTCATTGTGCCATTTGAGCCACCTTAAACTGTCGTCCATCTGCACTGTTCAGTCTGCCGTCCATCCATCCATCCATCCATCCATCCATCCATCCATCCATCCATCCATCCATCCATCCATCCATCCATCCATCCATCCATCCATCCATCCATCCATCCATCCATCCATCCATCCATCGACTATATACCTTGTTTTGTAATTAAATTCTTTAAAAAATGTATTATCTTAAACCAAGCAGATACCTCAGTTTGACACTTTCAAACTATTAGTGGTGCATTTACCATGGATAAGAGTGGGTGTTTTTTTATTATTATTAATTCCAATGGGAACCAAGCAATGTGGTTTGTGGGATTGACAGTGGATCTATTGAGAGCATCGACAAGTTCAGAAATGCACACCTTTATGCAAATGTCAAATACCAGACAATATTTGTGAGAAGTAGTGACGCAGTTGTGAGAGGGAGTTTCTTTTAAACTTTGTGTATATCATGTTTACATATTTGATGCTTAACAGTTGTTATACATGTGAATATTCATTGTGACTAGGCTGGCTGGATTTTAAAGTTTAAAAAGTTATTAAATTGACACCTTATCTTTACTTTAGGAATTCAGAAACAAAGCTTGTTTCCCTGTTCGCAGCCGATTGATGATGATGATGATGATGATGATGATGATGATGAAACAAAGCTTGCATCTTGTTATTGTGTGTATATAAATGATGATTATATAGGCTGGGTAATTCTTTACTGTGTCATACACACATACACACTCTACAGACATAACCCAAAGCAGAGGAATTCGAGCATTGAGCGGAGTTCTGCTGTTGCAGTATAAACACACCAGAACTCTGGCTTGGGCTGTTTCAAAGCAATCCATTTACTTTGGGGGGGGGTTGGTGGTGGCGCAGTGGATAAGACACATGCCTTTGGTGTGAGAGACCCAGGTTCAAATCCACTGTAAGACACCAATGTGTCCCTGAGCAAGACACTTAACCCCTAGTTGCTCCAGAGGCGTGCGACCTCTGACATATATAGCAATTGTAAGTCGCTTTGGATAAAAGCGTCAGCTAAATGAATAAAATGTAAATGTAAAATGTAAATTTAATTTTTATACTTTAAAAAACAGAAAAAATGTCTTGACAAAGACATGTACCACTGTTACAGTACCTGATGAATACACTATATGTTGGAATTACTGAAAATAAATTCCACTGCCACCATTGGTGTGCATACAGTTTTCAATAACTCAAGTCTGTCATCAATTATTCCTTACTTGTTTGAATGTGAAACCCAATGTTTAAAACAAAATCACCATTTGTTTAATTCAGCCAAGCTACAAAACCGAGGGTGGAACCTCAAATGAAGTACAGAACTTGACAAGCGCTTACCTACAGCCTTGCACACTCCAGTGGTGGGGTCCATCTGATAGCCATTGTGACACTCACATTTGTAGCCTCCTTTAAGATTAATACAAATTTGACTACATATACCAGGGTTGAGGCACTCATTGACATCTGTGGAGAAACAATCATAGTCTCAGTTCCTGTTGAGGAGCACAGTCACAAAGATCCATTTTTAAGGAACCATAATAAATCAATACTAAATTCATTTTTGGACTACATTTGAACAGTACGTGTGGCTATTCATACCACCACAGGTCTTGCGATCGATGAGCTGGAGTCCTGGCGTGCAGTCGCACTCGAAGCCAATCGTCAGGTCGCGGCAGATGTGCGAGCAGCCTCCGTTATTGAGCAGGCATTCGTTCATATCTGAAACAAAATGTGGATTGCTGCGTTACACACTTGGAATATCAATGCGGCACATTCACAGGAGACGCATGGATGCAACATGCTGACATTTGCAAGGATCAATAATCCAGAGGGGTTCCACATGATGAATGTCCCCAAGGTGGAACCATGTCCTTGAATCAGGTTTGAAAACATGGAGCGTGCTACTCTATATTGACTCCATGCTGGACAAATGTGCCATAACACTCAGTGTTTTATAGCTTTGATGAATGATGTTTTGAGCCCATGTCAACTAGTTGTGGATTACAACATAAGCTGTGCTTGTTCTATATGGAAAAAAAAAAACTGTAAAAATTCCTGTCCTCTGTCCACAAACTGTGTATTTGCGCATGGTATCCTATAACAGACAAAAAAAGAGAAGAAAAAATAGAGAACAGAAACTATTTTAGCAAGCATTGTGATGAATGGTGTGAAAAAATAAATAAAAATGTTTTGGACCAACAAATGCAATCAACCCTGATGTAGAAAGTGATATACAACAAGACAATGGCTGCATTCCAGTCCAAAATTGTCATGCCCTTCACTCGCTAACTTCCCTCCATCTCCTTTTTCCCTTTAAGAATTTGTTTAATGCAGCATCCAAATGTATATAGGTGTATTTGGGTTGTTTTAAATTAAAAAAAATATATAATTAATATATCAGAGTTGTTTGTTGTGGTGGTGATTAGACGAGATTTGTGGTGACGTCACAATCGTACTGCATTGTGGGACATATTGTAGCCTGAAGTGTACATATGAAGTAGACTCGCTGGATCTGTCGATATAATGGCGGCATATAATGGCGGCACTTCAAAATGGCGGCAGGGATTCCCCAGAGGGGAAGTGCTTAGGGAAGTTTGCAAGTGCGTGTCTAAAAGTGGCCCGGAACGCAGCCAATATCAGGTCTTAAGGTCTTGTATATTAAGATACAATAGCTGAAGTTCTGCTCACTTCCTCTGTAAAGGCCTTTTTCCAACTTGATTCACACAGAATGTGCATCAAATGTCAAAAATGGATCAAAATAAAATCGAATTTCACTTTTAAAGGTTCACCCAAAAATATATTTTGAAGAATGTTGGTAACCAAACAATTCTGATGACCACTGACTTGTATGACTAATTTTTTGGTGTTTTAAGCACTGAGATCTGGATTATTTTGACTAGATTCACATTGTGATCCATTTCAAGGTCTTTTAGCGATGACTGTTTAGTCACTGTTTTTCAGAACTAAACTGATCCTGCAACAGACACATCAAGAGTGGGGCAGAATTCCTGTTTGACATCCCTTTTATCCGTCCCCACGGCCCATTCACACCCCAAACATCTGGAACAGTTTAAGCATTTAGGTCAAAACATACAGCTTGAAACAATTTTCCCATGCTAACTTTTAGACTCAACAATGCTATATAACAGACTACTGTTGCTGTGTGAACTAATTATACTGCAGGTTCTCCCTCCTGATGCACCCATGATGCTTCAGTCTGTATTTAACCAAGTCAGTACACTACTTGAGCTTCAGCAAGAACCAATGAGGTTCGTTCTCGTGTTGCGCAAGCACGTTTGAGCTTCAAGAACCAATGAGGTTCAGTCTCGTGTTACGCAGCATGTTTGAGCTTCAAGAACCAATGAGGTTCATTCTCGTGTTACGCAGCACGTTTGAGCTTCAGCAAGAACCAATGAGGTTCATTCTCGTGTTACGCAGCACGTTTGAGCTTCAGCAAGAGCCAATGAGGTTTGTTCTCGTGTTGTGCAAGCACGTTTGAGCTTCAAGAACCAATGAGGTTCATTCTCGTGTTGCGCAGCACGTTTGAGCTTCAGCAAGAACCAATGAGGTTCATTCTCGTGTTACGCAGCACGTTTGAGCTTCAGCAAGAGCCAATGAGGTTCATTCTCGTGTTACACAGCACGTTTGAGCTTCAGCAAGAACCAATGAGGTTCATTCTCGTGTTACACAGCACGTTTGAGCTTCAGCAAGAACCAATGAGGTTCATTCTCGTGTTACGCAGCACGTTTGAGCTTCAGCAAGAGCCAATGAGGTTCATTCTCGTGTTACGCAGCACGTTTGAGCTTCAGCAAGAACCAATGAGGTTCATTCTCGTGTTACACAGCACGTTTGAGCTTCAGCAAGAACCAATGAGGTTCATTCTCGTGTTACGCAGCACGTTTGAGCTTCAGCAAGAGCCAATGAGGTTCAGTCTCGTGTTACGCAGCACGTTTGAGCTTCAGCAAGAACCAATGAGGTTCATTCTCGTGTTACGCAGCACGTTTGAGCTTCAGCAAGAGCCAATGAGGTTCATTCTCGTGTTACACAGCACGTTTGAGCTTCAGCAAGAGCCAATGAGGTTCATTCTCGTGTTACGCAGCACGTTTGAGCTTCAGCAAGAACCAATGAGGTTCATTCTCGTGTTACGCACCACGTTTGAGCTTCAGCAAGAACCAATGAGGTTCATTCTTGTGTTACACAGCACGTTTGAGCTTCAAGAACCAATGAGGTTCATTCTCGTGTTGCGCAGCACGTTTGAGCTTCAGCAAGAACCAATGAGGTTCATTCTCGTGTTACGCAGCACGTTTGAGCTTCAGCAAGAGCCAATGAGGTTCATTCTCGTGTTACACAGCACGTTTGAGCTTCAGCAAGAGCCAATGAGGTTCATTCTCGTGTTACGCAGCACGTTTGAGCTTCAGCAAGAACCAATGAGGTTCATTCTCGTGTTACGCACCACGTTTGAGCTTCAGCAAGAACCAATGAGGTTCATTCTCGTGTTACGCAGCACGTTTGAGCTTCAGCAAGAGCCAATGAGGTTCATTCTCGTGTTACACAGCACGTTTGAGCTTCAGCAAGAACCAATGAGGTTCATTCTCGTGTTACACAGCACGTTTGAGCTTCAAGAGCCAATGAGGTTCATTCTCGTGTTACGCAGCACGTTTGAGCTTCAGCAAGAGCCAATGAGGTTCATTCTCGTGTTACACAGCACGTTTGAGCTTCAGCAAGAACCAATGAGGTTCATTCTCGTGTTACACAGCACGTTTGAGCTTCAAGAACCAATGAGGTTCATTCTCGTGTTGCGCAGCACGTTTGAGCTTCAGCAAGAGCCAATGAGGTTCATTCTCGTGTTGCGCAGCACGTTTGAGCTTCAGCAAGAACCAATGAGGTTCATTCTCGTGTTGCGCAGCACGTTTGAGCTTCAGCAAGAACCAATGAGGTTCATTCTCGTGTTACACTGCACGTTTGAGCTTCAAGAACCAGTGAGGTTCAGTCTCATGCGTCAAGCTGGTTTGGTTGCGCTTCTGTTTATGTTCTCTGATCAAGGTTTATATGTGACTAAAAGCCTAAATTAAGTCTGTTCATCATATAAAGCGATCAAGTCTCATCAGAAAATGTGGACAATACCGATCAATTCATATGGATTAGTTTTAAGATCTCTTTATGAGCTTTTTGAAGCATCAAAGTGTCAGTTGCGTAGCTGTCAGTGGAGGGACGGAAATCTCTCAGATTTTATCAACAAGATCTTCGTTTGTGTTCTGAAGATGAATAAAAGTCTGATGGGTTTGGAACGACATGAGGGTGAGTAATTTATCATTTTTGGGTGAACTAACCCTTTAATTGTGTTTATTTGCATAGTGAATTAGTGAATTGTGATTGTTGTTTTTTTTCTTTTTTGTATCCAGTATTTATAGAGAACTCTACACTGCAAAGACAGTGTAACTTTACAGAACTGATGATGCAATTCAGTTAATAACTAAGCTTTTAGAATAGTCACAAATGTTAGACTTCATAATATATTGTTAATTCTAATGTTGGGGAAGTTGGAAATAATACATCAAAAACAAACTTTAAAAACTAATATGTAATTATGTAATACACTTAGGTGACAAATTACACACTTCTAAGAATAAACCACATTTAATCTGACACACCCACAAGATATTTAATTCAAAGCTTTGTGTGCACTAGTGATGCACTTTCTCTGACATTTTTAGATGTCTACAGAAAACAGTAATGTCAGAAAGCCAAGTGGTCTTTTGTAAGGAGAAGAAAAGCAAAACACTTGTACGTACTGCACTCTTTGATGGGTTCATCACTCCAGTCAGGACAGTCACGGACCTTATTACACACTTTACTCATCTCAATGCACTCTCCACTCCGACACTTGAACTGGTCAGGACCGCTACACTGAGTTACTGAGCAAACAGACAACGAGAACATCAGTTTCAGTCCTTGAAATAAATCAAACACAAAAATATAGGATGTGAACCAGTCAAAACATGTAAAATGATACTGTAGAGAAGCAGTTGGTGGGTTGTGACACAATAGGATAGCAATTCTGTTAATAAATGCAAATAATAAAAGTAATATTCATGCATAGATAAGATAGCAAAATAGGCTTAATTAAAATAAATGCATTACTTGGACTTTATTAATTGGTCATTTGGTAATATGTCTAATACTAATTCAATATTTGGTCCAGTGTTTGTTACATGTTTTATGCTGGT
The DNA here is from genome assembly GCF_964197995.2 of Scardinius erythrophthalmus. Lineage (NCBI taxonomy): Eukaryota > Metazoa > Chordata > Actinopteri > Cypriniformes > Leuciscidae > Scardinius > Scardinius erythrophthalmus. The sequence continues at coordinate 7,609,265 of NC_138243.1, read as the reverse complement.
GGATAAATTATGAAACACTGCCATTATATAAAACTGTCTACTTTCATATTCAGCCAATGTCATAATCTTTCATATTACTGGGCTGTTAATGGTAATATTAAAAACTTTCTTGGGTTTTAAGGATATTTGTTAAATCGGAAATGTTTTTTCAGCTCAACAGACTCACAGTTTTTGCAGTTGACTTCATCTGTGCCGTCTGCACAATCTCTGAGCCCGTTACACTGTCGGCTGCCATGGATGCAGGTGCCGTCGTCGCACTTAAACTGGTCGGGCCTGCAGGTACGGGCCGCTGCAAATGAAGCAAACACAGACCTGTTAGTTAACCAGAAGATAGAACATGCAGAAAACAAAAGGTCATGTTTCCATGACAAGAACAGGAACGCGCAATAAACTCCAGCCATACATTCCGAAACAAAACAACCCCAACAAAGAACTTACAGCAGTTTTTCTCGTCGCTGCCATCCTTGCAGTCCGGGTCCCCGTCGCAGCGCCACTTTCTGTGAATGCATTCCCCCGAGCCGCACTGCATCTCACTGGGCGAACACTTCGCTGGCGGCGTTGGGTGTCGGCCGCAGCGCTCGGGCGACTCGTCCGATTGGTCCTGGCAGTCCACGTCGTCGTCGCACAGCCAGCTTCGGGGAATGCAGGTGTTGTTCCCGCAGGGGACTTCACTGGGGCCGCAGGAGGCAGGAGCGCAGTCCTGTTCGTCGCTGCCATCCCCGCAGTCATCCTCACCGTTACAGACGAAATTACGAGACACGCAGCGGCCACTGGCACAGGTGAACTCCAGAGGGGCGCAAGTAATGTTGCCTAATAACACCACACAGGAGAATGTGTGTGATGCAGCTGTCAAAAGGGCTCGACAAATGCCTCAGGGTTTCAGAATAGTCTTGTGGACACTAATAATGGCAAATCATTTCATGGAGATAATTTAGCTTTAATAGTGCTAAATTTCCGTCAACAGCCGTCAGCTTGTCTTACTGTCTGCATCAGGGTTGTAATTGGTAACTAAAACTATTACTTCTCTGGTTCATTTCTTTCGTTCATTTCCTAGAGGTCAGACGTCCGCAAGTAAAATCATGAACACACTGGACAGCTGCTTTATAGTAGAAAATGAGGTTGTAATTCTATTTCAAATACACTGACATGTTTTTTTCATGTTTAATACTTTATACAATAGATCGCAATAAATCAAGCAGCTTTAAAGTGCTATATAAATAAACGTGACGTGACATTTTTATTATTGAAATGAAAGCGTGCAGCACATATTTACATATTCATTTAAACCTTGCTCTCATCAGTGTGTGTTCGGCTTCAGGATGTTTGCTAACAGTGTATCATTGCTCACGTATTACAAACTTTTTTTATCCCAAAGCGAAGAATGAAAAAGAACTTCACCATGAGTAGGCTATATAGGGACTTGTATATAAAAAATAAGTTACTAAAATGTCAACTAAAATTAAAACTGAAAAATATAAAAGCTTATTCAAAAAAAACAAACAAAAACAAACAAACACTGGTCTCCTTTTATTCAGTCAAAGAGCACTTACCAAAAGTAGTATTATAGGATGGAAATAAATGAATGAATAGACAAACAAACAAATAAATAAACAAAATAAATAAAAAATATTTTATATTTATATATATATATATATATATATAAATAATACTAAATAAATGCAAAAAAAAAAATCATACAAAATAAACAAACACATAAATAAATACAAAATAAATAAACAAATATATTAATTGTTAATATATATATTTGACATACTTGGTCTTGACATAAAAATTATGAGAAATGTTTGCAAAATCTCTGACTTCCAGATGTTTGTCTCATTGCAAATCTTATCAGAGTTTAAAGTCCCCCTGTGTTGAAAATCAAGTTTTTAATGTTGTTTATATGGTGTTTTTAATACGCTTTAAGACAAACCATGTGTAAATTCATAAGTCAACAGCACTGTTGAGTATTTTCTCCTCAAAACTGCAGTGAACCAAAGACAGTCTCAAAAACACGGTTTGAAATCGCTGGTGTTTCTGACGCCACAAACTACAGTAGTCAACATTTGAAGTGGAAGTTGAAGTCGTTTTAGGACAACTTTGATTAACTTTTTTGATCCACTTCAAATGTTGACTACTGTACCTTGTAACCAATCAGGTCAACGTGTGATCGTCAGCGAGTGGATGTCTGAGCTGGTGTGAGTGAGTGGAGGCGGGGCTCATTTGCATATTCATAGAACCGGCTATACTAAACGAGGCAAGGGTGTAGTTACATTCAAGCTATTTTAAGGCATGAAGAATTTTTTTTTCAAGGAAAAAACATTTAAATGTGTCATTTCGGTGATCAAAGATGAGTTTTAAGGGCTAAAACTGTCAACAGGGGGACCTTAAAGAAACTTTAAGACTATTACTCTTTTATTCAGGATGAAAGCACAGATGTATTTGATTGGGACTACATTACAAATCAGTCTGTAAAACACAAATGTACCTATCCAAGCTTAATTCAAACAGGGCTTAAAAGAAAAAACTGAGATAATTCCTTAATTCCTCAGAGTTTACTTTGGCTCTTGATGACTCGTTTCCAATTATTGGCTTTATATGCAAAGCAGCAGGAGATGAGGCAAGCAAACCGAGAACTGAAACCGATTGTAAGAGGCGTCGTTGTGTCTAGTGACTCACCACAATTAATCTCGTCCTCTCCGTTGTCGCAGTCTTTCTCACCGTCACACTTCCAGAAGACGGGAATGCACTGCGTGGAGCCGACGCCACAACTGAACTCGTTCACTCGACAGGTTCTCGTGTCTGGGAGGAAAAGCCAGGCAGGACCATATGACAATTCACCTTAAACATCCAATTTTACAACTCTACAGACAATTTGGTGACCCATACTAAGGCCAGTAACGCCTTCTGAAAGGTAACATTTATTAGCTGCTTTCCACAGAATTGGTGAAACTGTGTAAAATAATCTATTCTAAGTGCTTGCCAGGCTTAGCATAAACAAACACTGTTGTACAACACGTAACATGGGTGTAAAGCTTCACAAAGAAACAACCTTTAGACTGATGGGAACAATTAGGTTGAAACATTTATCCCTTTGGCAACCCTCCAATGGTTAAGAGAGGTTGGCGGCTCATAAACACGAAAGGAAACTTAATATCAAAAGGAAGGAGGGTGCTGTTGCGTAATCCATGAAACCTTTGATATTTTACACTATAAGGCTGAACTGTACAAACGTAACATATCCTTCATATATAAACGGCCTGCTGCATGAGAAAGCAAAAACCAAACGGAAATATTGAACATGAGATCTAGTATCTTCAAAACATCACATGTGAGTTTATAGCCACCCATGTGCAAAAGTTCATGAACACACACACGCATTGTTGGTCCCTTTCCATTTTCTCCTGACTAACTTTCCAACAGCTGGTCAAACAAGACTTGATATAGAGCAGCCACACATAATTGCACGTACACGGTACTCCTGCACTCGACTGTATAGCTACAGCAGGTTATTAAAGCAATAGATCATTTTTTAAGCCCCTGTCGTAATAAGAGCTTGAACTTCAAACTAATCTCATCATTCTATGCATCAGAACAAAGACATGCTGAGAAGATATCCATGTGCTTTAGTAATGGACGTCATGTAAACTCTTAAACTAACACACAGGGGTGTATCTAAAACATACTCCACAGTTGAGATAAGACTCTCACACTCAGGTTAAAAATAAACAGGTAATTGTATGGTCTAGCTTTCAAGGTTACCCTCTCAGACAGGGTTCATGCAGTGAACACAAAGTCACAGGGAAGAAGGTGAATCAATATGTGTTAAAGGTGGAATCTGACTTTAGACTTACGGCACATTTCGATGCTCTCGTCCGAGCCGTCCTCGCAGTCCGGTTCACCATCGCACTGCCATCTCTTGGGAACGCACTGTCCACTGCGACAGACGAAGTCCACCTCGGCACAGGTCTTCCTCACTGAAACGGTCAAGAAAACACAACCGTTACAAAACCTACTTGTTAGTAGAATCAGCTTCAAAGGGAGGGAAGAACAAGCCATGCACAAACATGTCAGTTCAAGAGTGCTTGAAATACTTGCTAATGACCCCTAGCTATCCAAGCAAAGATTTAGAAATGCTGTATAAGAGTTGCAAATGTTAGACTTTTGGCACAGTTTGATCACAATAATGCAATGTGAAACCATTTCAGGAATAATTTAGGCCACATTTTCATTGATTTGTTAACCATTTGAAGTTGAACACCACTTTGTCTTGCCAAATTACAATTTTTTTTGGCTAGAGGCCAGGCTCGGCTCCAGATATAAGATGAAAGGTGGGCCAGGTGATAATCCTAGTGGGACGCGGGGGGATCCTAAAGTGTGTAGTAGTAATCCACTTCACTAATAGTTGCTTTGTACATCGCTACATAATTCAGAACATCCCTTAACCTCAAAGGAAGCGTATGAGGCTAAGGTTATTATCATGACAGCCAAAAAAAAACAAAAGGGAAAAGAAAAGAAAAATATCTGGAGCTGAAATGAATATCGCAACAACTGCTGTGATTGGTTGTTATGTGGTGTGGGGCCAGGGTGGGCCAAGCTCCTGATTGGATCCCACCATAAATGAATTTACGCTTTTAAAAAAGACGCCACAGAGTGACATCATAACACGACCGTTGCAGAAACTTCGCCTGCTCAACGTCTAGTGTGACCACGGCATAATTCTGCTCACATCTATTATAATGAAAAGCAATAACCTCTGCTGAGCTCTCATAGCCTGCACATTTTTGCTCAATTCAGCACTGGATATTGATTGAAAAGAAAGCCCTTCAAACCTAGAGTGGCACTTTAAGAAGGGGGCTCTTCGAATCCGCCGACATGAAGTAAAGAGCAGCTCTCTCTCCGTCTCAGACACATTCACAGTCTCTTCATGTCTCCTCTCGGCACAAGTGCTCCTCCGAGCAGGAGGCCTCCTGCCCACAGAATGGCAATAGGAGACGGAGCTGAGCAAACTGACAGGACACACATTCTCAACACAGGGCCGAGTGTTTGCCGCCACTGCTGGGATACAGTCAACCATGCGGCGTGCGCTGATTCATGAGATGGAGGCAAAGCCCCCCGCTCTTTGCTTTTAGCTTTATTTTTTTACTCCAGTTGGTGTAAAATCATGTCACATTAGATGTTCACGTGTTTTCCAGATAGTAAGGCCAAGTAAAGCTTGTGGTGCAACCTTTACCCACACAGTATCAACAAGAAACCACCTAATATTAACCTAAAGAATCATGCACTTACACATATTATATATACACACAACTGGTTTGGAATTAAGATTTCTTAAATGCTTTTGAAAGCATTGTGCATTTTTTTGGATCAAAAATCGAAATCGTAATTTTTTTTAATATTACCATGATTTGAAATAACTGCCTTTTATTTTAAAATAATTGATTTCCTGAGTCTTCAGTGTCACATAATCCTTCAGAAATCATTATAATATGCTGGTTTGATGCTCAAAAAACATTTATTATTATTATTATCAGTGTTGAAAACAAGCGCTGCTTCATGTTTTTGTGCAAATTTGATGGATTACCATTCAAACGATTTAAAAAAAGAAAGAAATTAATACTTTTATTCAGTAACAATGCATTAAATTGACCAAAAATAACAGTAAAGCCATTTTACTCATACAAAATATTCGATTTGAGATAAATGCTGTTATTTTTAACTTTGTTAATCAAAGAATCCTGAAGGAAACCAAAACATTTTTTAAAAAATAAATATATCACGTTTTCCACCTAAACATTAAGCAAAACCCTGATTAGCAGGGAATATATGTAATATGTAAATATTATGATTAAATTCAGTTATAAAGTATATTTACACTACAATAGAGACCAGAAGCATCTATTGATTGATATATAATTTTTACTGTATGTTTGCAATTCCCATTTACTTTTGTAATGTGAAATCAGATTGTGTCAATGTTTTAAAATACCATTTAATTTCTTATTTCAAAACATGTTTCATTCTGTGGATTATTCCATTCTCCCGAGTAAAAGGTGAAGAGAGGCCTAAATGAGAACACTTGGATCCAAAAAAAGCTCATCATATCTGTGCCGGCCCTCGTCTGCAATTTCTCTCGCATCAATGACCCAGTTATCAGATGAGCGTTAGATCACCCTGTGGGAACAATCTTTACCCATAAAAAAAAACCACTTAGTATGCAGACATAGGGATGAGAGTCAAACAAGCAACTGTAGCTCATCAATATTTTAATTCTGCTGTGCGTTGTCCAACTGCATGCCAATCGCTTTATGCAGACATTATGACAGATTACCCAAGAGTTACATCAGCTCTCAAGATCAAGACTAGTTTAACTGTGGATCAGGGGAATCACATGCTGGCATTACACTAGCTCGTAGGTGTGGTTATTCTGGCACGCATCAAGACAAACACGTGTCAGAGAACAATGACGGATGTTGTGCATGGAGCGGGTGTCACTCTCAGATGACTCGAGACTCACCGCAGGACGTCTCGTCGCTCCCGTCGGAGCAGTCCATGTCTCCGTCGCACTGCCACACAGAGGGAATACACCGGCCGTTCCCACACTGGAACTGAGACTGCTCACATTCTGTCCGGGAACCTGTGAGGAAGGAGGAGGCAGAGTCAATGGTGACGACTCGATGTACAGAATTTGATAAAAATAAAATAAAATAAAAAAACATCCTGCATAGAGGTGTGTGATATTAATAAAAAATAATATATTTTCTCTGATTTTTGTTAATTTTCTCCCATCCCAGATTTGTACACGGAGAAATCTGCAATCTTTGCTCAAGGGCGCTCAGTTCCGCAGCCAAATGTTTTGAGCCAATGACCTGAGCTGTAAACGCCATGTGACTAACTGGAGCCACAGGAAAACAAATGTTGGAATGAAGCGTTGTGATAGTCTTTTTTTCCCCTATTGTGGAGTATATCCGAGTGAAACGCCTTCTAGAACGAGAACAAATGTAGGATGGGACTTGATTTTTTCCAGGGGAATTGATTGGATGGTTGTGGTTTGCTATTGGTGGATCTCATGTGAGTGACAGGTTGCTCCGCCCTCACGCCAGTAAACACGTCATCAGACAAGAGATGTCACTGCAAGAGGGAGGGGAAGTTATTTTAATTAAAGATTACGAGGCACATGAATTTTTAAAATATAGTGCACCAAATTATTTAAAAAAAATACTGCAATATTGCAGATTTCCATTGGCCTATTACCCATAAAATGTGAGTTACGACGTCATCGTTAAAAACAAAACTCAGAACTGTCATGTAAATTTTGGTGCATCAAGATATCTGCCTTTCAACTAGAGCTGCACGATTTGGGGAAAATGTCATTGCGATAATTGAGGTCAATATTGCGATTGCGATATAATAAACAAATGGTTTCATGAGTCAACTTGCTTGGTTCAAGGAAAATAATTGTACACACAGATTAGTGATAATCTGCCTAAAGAAAAAAGTTCTTTAGTCAAGAGCAGTGAGTGTTTTTCTCTGTTCCCTTTGTTCTTTGATTAACTTTAGCGACAAAGATAATTAGTGGCTGCTGTGTACTGTCCCTTTAAGACCAGCCGCTGCTGTCAGAGACGCGGATCTCACACGCGCCTCATTCTCACACGAGTCATCACAACTCTTCACGTTCATCATAAGACTACTCTTATGTTATGAAGATACTCGACAAAAAGACATTTTGGCATAATTTTGTGTGTTATTGTTCGTTCAAGCTCGAAAGAGAACTGTATTCTGGCATGCTGTTTTGTGCGCACGCACGATATTAGCGCGAGTCTTTCTGTGTGTCAGGACATTCACAGGCAGCGCGTTCATTTTGGCATACGTGTGTGTTGTTCGTTCTACCGCTAAAGAGAACTCGATACTGGTGCGCGTCTATCTGTGGGTCGTGTGTGTGTGTGTGTGTGTGTGTCAGGAGGACATTCATTGACAGCGCGTTCTTTTTTGTCTTATCGCGCATGAATGTTTTAAAAGCATTTGCATGAATAAGAGCGGGATCATGTAACGCTAGCCAAAGGATGCCAAAAATTAACAGATGCTGCGTTAATTGCGTTAACAGCGCTAATTTGTTTATTTAATATAAAATCGCAGCATTTTGCGTCATATAGCCTAATCGCGTAGGCTTGACATCGCGATTGCTATACGATTAATCGTGCAGCACTACTTTCAACCATTTCCATACATTGTATATATGGGCCCAAGATGCCATTAGTGTCGTGCAAGAGCCGATACCCTCTCCCATGGCCTGATCAAAAATATAAAGCGTTTGTGTTGGCTTTAAACTCAAATTACATTTTCATGATTGCAAATACATACGCAATAAAGCATTTCTATAATTGCCAATCTGGCACTGACTACCCATAAGAAGTTTCGATGGAATTGCTCTACCGACATCTACCAACAGGGCCATGTTAACTAGCTAGACATTGAATCATCTACCACTAGTTTATATGGCCAAATGCTGAGTTTGACAGGGCCATCGGCCCTTTTTACAATTCTGTTTGGTGCCGCTTAGTGCTGTGAAAGTCCTCAGTAATGAATCTGTGAACAGACCAACATAACCATTGACAACCAAAAAATTTTGAAAGGTCTCTGCTAACCTGACCCAACTTCTAAAGTTTCTAAAAAATTCTTAGTACATGATTTGATCAGAGTTGCAAGCACCTAAAGCAGAGTTATAATGCTCTCTGTGGAAGATCGGACTAAACGTGATCAAAAGTGTACGGTGTAGAACTTACAGTTCAGTATTGGTGCATTAACTGCAAACCGGATGGAAATAGCTTTTAGCAAGACTAATGGTCTTCAATTACAGTGTGTATTAAATCTGGAATGAGAATTTAGTCAAAACCACCCGTAAAATAACAGTAATCTCTTAATAAAATGACCTGCATGTCTTCTGAATGAGGGACAGCGCAGCCAGTCCTTCCAAACAATGCGGTCACTTCATGGGCACCAACTTATGACACATGACATAACCCAAAGTCAGCCGCTCATGTGACATGCCTGCCACTCAGTCCGAGATCAGTCAGGAACACTCAAAGTCAAAGCTAGTTAAATCTGTACCACTCCATCAACCCACTCAAAATGAAAAGAAAATGGCATGGTAGAGGTCTCTAAACTAGCTATAGGGTTTAATATGCGTTTTACAGTTTCAGATTACTGTTATCAGGCTGTGTAAATGCAGGACAGCTGTTCTTGACCATGACCGCATTTGAGAATCTTCTCACAGCTGCATGTGTGCTTCCAGACAATGACGAACAGAACACTAGCAAACTACTGATGGAACACTGACACTGCGCAGTCTATATACGCTACAATAAACGCTTTAAATGCATTATAATAACAATAACCAAAAGACATGCAGGATATTTATTAATAGCAATAACATTTTCTTTAGATTAAAAAGCACAAGCATATTTAGAGTACTTTTTTTTACAGTGGAATAGCATTTAAATACCAAATACCAAAGCTTCTACCAAATAAGAAAAAAAGCTACTAATTCAACTAGAGTGCATTGCGCAAACCATGGCATTTCAAAATCATTTTGCTGTTTACAAAATGCAGCACTGACACTCTGCAAACATTCCTTGAAGAAAATGTCAGCTCCGAGATTCACTTTTAAGCAGTGAGACTGAGCTTGCCAAAGGCCCAGAAGCTTTATTCTTTCATATCTGTGCAAAACATTTACCACATGACTCCCAAAGCTCTGATTCATCAGAATATCTTTGCTCCATCGCTGACAGATGCTGAGAATGCCTTAATCTAAAGTACTCCTTGGATCCCATTTGGATCAGCTGGACCTTAAATCTCAAAACCAAACCTCATATCAGCATTACATATTCACTTATGAGGGAAATATCAAGCAGTATTTCCTTGATTTTGAAACCCATTTATCTTTCCTCATCAACAGAATCACACCAATTACTTCGAAACTGTCATTTAGCAAATGCTTTCATGCAAAATTATCTTCAGTAACTCTCATTACAAGGTTAGGCCCTAATGGAGTAACGTGAGGCTATAAGGACCTTTCTCAAGGGCACAATGGAGACATGGAGATCATGGATAAACTGCTGGGGTTTAAACCAACAACCTTTCAGTTACCAGCCCACTAGGCCACAGCCTCCCCAACCTTGTTGTGCTTGCGGTTCAAGCTGAGATGTTGAAATTCAAGCATGAAGCTTTACCCACGAACTAACCCAACCCATAAACCTAACCATCTGTGCAAGTAAGCAGAATCTACAAAATCATACAAATTACACTGTACAAGTTCATTCAAATTACCCGCTAATCCCCCAGAATGTAAAACCATTAAGAATTTCCATGAGAGTGTCGGTGTGGTCTGACTCCTGAATGAATAAATCTCAGGAGTCAGTTCTTTTCAGTCAATTACAAACACTTATGAATCAAAGTGGTTGCTTATTTAAAGTCCCACTGAAGTGTCTTGAAATGTGTAGCATTATTCAATGTGTTGAAGCTGTTTCCACTGAAACAGTAAGACAGGGTAAGACATATCGAACAGCGTTTAGCCGCAGTTCCCTCCTAATCTCGATCCGTTTCTCCTCCTGGTCCCCTTCACATCGCCTTAAAATAAAGTATTCTGTGCAGATTTCAAATGGTTCTGATATGTTTTCTGGTCTAGTGACTCGATCATATGATCCGCTCTGTGTATCGTGTCTCTGGACTGGAGCTGTGGCGGTTCGCGTGACAATGTGAAACCAGACTTCATTCGCCCCAGTGGAAAGCATATTTACACTGAATCGTTCCCTATCCCTATATAGTGAACTATGTGCCATTCACCATGTAGAAAATAGTAAATGTGTGAACAAGTGATCAGCCGCAGCTTCAGCGTCTATTTATAGTGTAGGGGGCGGGGCTTCAGATTCTAGAGAGCATTTGATTGGACAGAAAATCTGATGAGAAGCTGAAGTGCAGAGTGATGTCATCAAAATCACTGATCCATTTTGGCGGAAGTGAGAAACTGGAAGTTTTGAATGATTATATCTTCTAAATGTGAATTGTTTCATTGTTTTGGAGCACACTAGCTTATAGGTAACAGTAAGACGAACATATTCACTAAAAGCAAATTTCATGGGGACTTTAACTAGCCTAGAACAGTAGCTCAAGTTACTTGACTGAAAATTAACTCAAAAGTACGGCTGCTTTATGTATACGAGAAATCAATGTGGCTTAATTACTGAATAGTCCTAAATATGACCATATTAAGCACAATATGAGTTGTTAGTCTAATCAGAAATGATCTAGCCTAAAAGAATCGTTAAACCATTAAAAAACGGAATCGTTTAAGAGGAAACAGATCGTTTGGTTCTTTAGGTTCGCAAACCTAATGTTTACATAGGGTGTTAATTTCAGAAAACGCGTCGTATGTACACGCCCCCATATTGCCCAGTCATTGCGCAAGAACGCGTCCAACCCATTGCTTGGATTGTGTAGATCGGGCATAGAAATCATAAGCAAGTATATCATAACTCTTAAAAGTTGAATTCACCCCGAAGCTAATAAACGGGCCACGCAAACCGTGCCGGAATACAGGCTGGCGAACGCGTTTCACACGCGCTGCAACCGGAGTCACCTGTTTAATTACCGCAACCAAACACGCCTCGCGACGCGTCTTTACTGAGCGTGCGGACTGAAATATTAAACAAGCATTCTGAACGAATAGTGGAAAGCCAATACATGTATGTTATTACACAACAGGCCTATACTATGCATAAATAAACGCTTAAACCTTAAAAGGCGTTGGCGCAGATATATTCAGCTACGCGTTCCAAACGCACATGATTACGTTTAAAAAGGGGACATCATATCAATTAAAAAAATAGCACCATCAATAATGTGAAATGTATGGTGGATTGCTATACAGCTACCGTTTGCAAGGGCCTCACATTTAGACGCATTTTAAATAAGAGATCAATGGCCATCCAATGAAACACATTTTACACTCAAATACCACAAACGAACACATTTTTCCCATGAGATAAAGCACGAATGATACCAAGAAGCCCAGTTTAATACAAGGCATTTAAATCCCCTCTGAGAATTAGATTGGAAACACTGTAACCACTGACGTTGTGAGAACGCGGTATTGTTCTATATGATCTTCCCATGGCAACCATTGTTACACCAGCGTTCTAAACACTCACCGCGCGCAAATCCACACAGCTGAAGACATACTGGCAGGACGAGAAGCCCCAGGATAGACGTGACCATTTCGCGCTAGAGAACCTGAACCCCGTGCTGTCTGTCTGTCTGTCTGTCTGTCTGTCTGTGGCCTCGTCCCTGATATTGCAGCGCAGCCGATATGTCTTCGTGTGGAACAAACAGAAAGCAGAGTGAACCGAGGGCTTTTATCTCATTTAGGCAGTTCCCCGGTCAGTCTCCCCACACGAGCGAAGCGGTCACGGAATCGCAATCCATGTCCTAATTTAATGATAGCGTGAACCTGCAGCGAATAACCGCTCCACTGCCGAACACTGGCGTGTTTTTTCCCCCTCCAACATGTCATTTACACATTGTTAACCCTTTCTTTACCATATCTTCCACTGAAGCTGCCTTACGCGCATGGTGCAGTCTCTCTTTGCCTTTATAAGACATGTGAGGAATAAATAAATCAATAAACCATATTCTTTATCCTGTGTAAGTTTCAGTCAGTTTAAATAGAAGGATAGACCAATGTTTTTGGTACAATAAAGCTGTTTAGGAACTTTTTAACGTCACTAATTATGGAGAATTAAAGTTTTTAATCTGATGAAGAGGAAATAAGCACTGACTGAATTCATTGTTGGCAAAAAAAAAAAGCTATAGCAGCTCATTTAAAAATAAAGGTTCCAAAACAGTGTTTTCTCAGTGAAGCTATTAAAGTCCCCATGAAAAAAAAAAAAAAAGTTTTTTTTGCTTTAAGTATGAATATGCTAGTCTTACTGTTATCTATAAGCTAGTGTGCTCCAAAACAATGGGGAAACAATCACATTTAAGATATAAGCATTTAAAACTTTCAGTCTCTCACTTCTGCCAATATGGATAAATGATTTTGATGACATCACTCTGCACTCCAGCTTCTCATCAGATTTTCTGTCCAATCAAATGCTCTCTAGCATCTGAAGCCCCGCCCCCTACACTATAAATAGATGCTGAAGCTGCGGCTGAAATTGATCACTTGTTCACACAATTACTATTTTCTACATGGTGAATGGCACATAGTTCACTATATAGGGGATAGGGAACGATTCAGACAGTGTAAATATGCTTTCCATTGGGGTGAATGAAGTCTGGTTTCATGTTAGTGTCACAGGAACCGCCACAGCTCCGGTCCAGAGACATGATACACAGAGCGGATCATATGATCGAGTCACTAAACATATCAGAACCATTTGAATTCTGCACATAATTCTGTATTTTAAAGCGATATGGAGGAGATTAGGAGGAAACTGCGGCTTTACCTGAGCTCAATGGCTCTGGCCGAGCTGTGATATAAACGAAACGCTATTGGCTATTTGAAAAAAGGGGAGGAGCTGTTCGATATGTCCCGCCCTGTCTTTCTGTTTCAGTGGAAATTACATCAACACATTGAATAATTCTGCATGTTTTAAGGCAGTTCAGTGGGCCTTTAACCTAAAAAAATTTCACTGTTAAAAACCCTTTGTGGAATGAAAAGAATCCATGGATGTTTATAAATGCCTATAAATAAAGAGGCAGTTTGGTCTCAATAATAATTCACTGTTACTGAATCTGAATGTGCAAATTGTCATCCATGTGTGAACTGACTTGGATTTGTGTGTGACAATAGCCGCGTTTCCATTAAAGATTCGCGCAAAACTTTTGCGATTTTTCCTAAATATCGATAAAAAACTATTACGAAATTACGGCGTTTCCATTAACCGAGGTTATGCAACTAAAACGTCATTTTTTCCTCTCGCGATAAGTCATTCCAAAAATCATGGCAACGGACGTTGGTAAGTTTATATATAGTATATCACAGCCACGTACCGCACTAGACATTATTATTATTAATGGAAGGAAACGTAGGCGTGTTATCCAAGCATTAATGGCAAGGAAAGACCCTTATACTGTGTCTGTGAGCGGCACATATGAAGTGTTTCTGGGTTTTTCTCACTCATTTCTGCTCCGAGGTCTTGATTGTGGCATTTCTTTGAGGTTTAGAATCCAGTATTTCTGTCATTCTTTTGTCTTTTATGAATTCAATAAAGAACTCCGTCTCGTAGGCTATTCTGTCCAAACACACCGCGCCTTCTAAGTCAGGTGACCTGTAAATGCGCAAAAACTGTTTCCATTGCAGTTTTGCGAAATTTCTTTTTCGAATTGCCTGAAAAACCACCTCATGCGAGCGTAAAAACTTTTTTGCGATAAATGGGAGTTTTTGCGAAATTGACGTGTTTCCATTGAGCGTATTTTCAATTCGCAATTTCAATTTGCGCAATTTGAAGGGTAATGGAAATGCGGCTATTGATGTAGGCCATTAAAATCAATTAAGTGAACTACAGTATATTACTGGAGTAATGTAGGGAATGGTGAATGAGGATATAGGGGTGATTTCAAAACACAGCCACTGTATTATTCATACCAGGCCAGAAGATGGCGATGAAACTTTGTAAAGAAGAACTACACGCCTATAAACTGAACATGTAATACGCATGCGCATGACATCACAGTTTTCACTAATTCGCATTTTTGTAGTTTACACTGAGACTACAACGGTATCGTTTTAAAAAACTTGCACTTTGAAACCCATTTTCAAAAGGCTACGTTTTTACAGAAAACAGTGATGTCATGCGCATACATATTACGTGTTCAGTCTATAGACGTGTAGTGTTTCTTTACAAAGTGACATCGCCATATACTGGCCTGGCATAAATAATACATTGTTTTTAACCGTTTTCATGGGGATCATTTTGACAATGTTGTTGTCTGTGCTTAAAAAACACAAAGGAAAAACTTTTCTGTTTTTAGTACATTGTTGTAAATGTAAACGTGTCCTAATGGGCCGTTCACACAGGAAACGTTTTTCCTTTCCACTGTGCTACTTTTCCATAGTTTTTCAATGTGAACACGTGCTAGATGGACATCTTTAACTGTTGCGCTCGCGTCTCACTCATAACACGGCATTCTAAAAACGCGGCGCGCAATTTCAAAGAAGCTCAACTTTTAAAAAACGGGGTTCTAGACCTTGTGCATTTTTCGTTCCACTGACCTGCGTCTGTGTGAACCTGCCCTAAGACTTTCCTGGCAGGTCTTAATTCGTACTTGTGTTCGTCAAACTCTATAGCCAATCAGATTTGAGCTTATCAATCAACCAATCATAATCAAGTGAGGGCGTACATACCTCGATGTTAAGTCATGAGCTATATATATTTATATAAGAATTGAAGAAAATAATATAGAATAAACTCTGTTGAATGAAACTCACATAAAATATTTATTTTTTAGGGGGGATGTATACTGTCATTTTCACAAGATGTAAAATGTGTCTTTGATGTCCCCAGAGTGTGTGTGTGAAGTTTTAGCTCAAAATACCCCACAGATATTTGTATATAGCATGTTAGTTGTCAAGTGTGTATTTTTGTATAGCGCTTTTTTCACATTACAGATTGTATCAAAGCAGCTTCACAGTATTAAATTAAAATAATACAACAAGGTTTGTTTCTAATGGAATTTATTGATTGATACAATTAAAATTAAATATCCCCAAAATATCCCCAAAATACAATGTGAACACGCATTTTTAGTTGTCACTTTTTGAGGGTGAGCAAAAACGGTGCGTTTTGTGTCTGTTCCTTTAAATGCAAATGAGCTGCTGCTGCTCGGCACAGAGGGCGGAGCTTCAAGAGCTCGTGTCCTTTTACCTCACACAGACATGCACTGAAAATTTCAAAAACTTTTAGCCTTTTATGTTCAAACCGGATTCAGACAATGATGGAGAGACTCAAGAAGAGGACGTTCCTGAATGGTTAGTTGATTAATTTATGTAGCTGATGGGTAGTTATCTTCTAGTCATTGATTAGCATATTCTGTCTTGATAATCTATAAATCGTGTTCTGGGGCGGGGTTTATGTAAATTCTAGTGTTGGTGATGTCACTAACCCGGGAGGAATGTTGTGTAGTCTCTACCAGCCGTTTGTTGTAGTCCTTAAAAAGCAATTTCTTTAAAAAAAATATCTCCCTTTGCTTTGAACTTTGAGCATTGTAACTTTGCAGATGTTGTTTATGCTCAAATAGCAACATTACACACTAACTAAAGCTAGAAAAGTGAAATCATAATCAACCACCCCTTTAATTGAGTCTTTTTGACAATTATCTTTTGCATAATCCTTTTTTTTTTTTTTTTTTTTTGCATAATTCCTTTGACAAATTTTGACAGATCAGCTGGAATTTTGGATCATTCCACCCGAATCGTTATGAATTCTTCAAAAGTACTTATGCAATATAAAATATCCTGCTAGCCAACATTTGATTCTACTGGATATGGTCACTTTGTAAAGACATCAGGGACATTAGTGTATCAAACATCTGAGGAGAAGAGTAGCGATCAAAGATCCCTTTCTAAAAACCAGGATTACATGAACAGGAGCAGATCAGAACATACGCTGAAACCTTTCATGCATATCGATCCTTTATTCAGAGGAGATCAATGTTGTCAGCAGAATCCAGACAGATCAGTGAGCAAGCACTATATTTACTCTGTTCATTAATCACCAGTCCTGACAGCTCAAGTCTTCTCTTCTCATTTGCTCTTGCTACATCTTCGCCTCCTCACATCTGATTAAAGCTTTGAAGAATATTCCATCAATATCCTGTTTATCTTATGAGGCGATAACTTGATAAGTTGTGCATGCTAGGGGATGCAGGGAAGCTGTGGTAAAATTAACAATAAAAATAATATTGGGACATATTATTACATTTTAAAATAACTGGTTTCTATATGAATATATGTTAAAATGTCATTTATTCCTGTGATGGTAAAGCTGAATTTTCAGCGTCATTACTGCAGTCTTCAGTGTCACATGATCCTACAGAAATCATTCGGATATGATGATTACATGCTCAAGAAATGTCATGGCATCACATTAAGGCTCTTTGCAGGACGTCCTGCTATTACAGCTCAGTTTTTCTTTGCTTAAGAAAAAAAATCCTGCTAAATTTTAATCATCATCCATTATAATCATTTATTTAGCAGCCTCTCTTTAATTTAGTCACTCTGTTGCATATTAAATCTCTGCCTTAATCATGTTTGAATCCAACATGGTTTTCTGAATGTAAATCTAAGACTAGAATGAATAAAAATGTAAAGTAGTTTTTTACAGATTTAGATTTTTAAACAGATTTAAAATAGTTCGGGAAACATCTTAGCTTGGGACACTGAAATACTCAGGTCATTAATTATGTAATTTGTAAAATAAGCTTTTATGAAGCCTTTAATGCATTGCTCAGTTAGGTTTCAGATAAATGATGTAACAGATTAGCATATATGGGGCCATTTTGAATTCTGTCTTCATTTTCAAGCGGTAGATCTGCCACAGGTCCAGTTTTTAATTCTGAAATCATGCAACTTAACAAATGTAAAATTATTTTATTATGTGAGAAAAAAATATTGTGTCATTACTATTCTTATGATTTCATTTAGGCCTACATATGTAAATAAAACAGGCCTTTTCCAGTGCTAAACTATTTTTATTTTCAATAATTCACTTTACAGCTGTGTACAGTGTTATAGTACAAACATAACAATAACATCCAGTTATTAAATGACTTATATAATGTACAATATAATACAACATTTATACAATAAAGTAACAGATGAAATATTGCAAGAACATTCAGGCTTTTTTTTCATGTTGGAATTAAAAAACAACCATGTGAATCTATCTATCTATCTATCTATCTATCTATCTATCTATCTATCTATCTATCTATCTATCTATCTATCTATCTATCTATCTATCTATCTATCTATCTATCTATCTATCTATCTATCTATCTATCTATCTATCTATCTATCTATCTATCTATCCATCCATCCATCCATCCATCCATCCATCCATCCATCCATCCATCCATCCATCCATCCATCCATCCATCCATCCATGATCTGGGCATGTTCTTGACAAGTTTGCTCGGTTACTGGCTTCAAATCTTTTAAAGATATATTTACTGTATCTCAGAAAACTCCGCCCCCAAATGCCACATATAACCAATGCAATCTGTGATTAATCACATCACATGTCAGTCAGGTGACTCTTGCTTTCTAACTGAGCGACTCTTAGCCAGAATAAGCTGCATTATACTAGCATTTGTGCACTAATGTACACATTTGCTATTCAATACTGTTTAATTCACTGGAACTCAAACTAAAACTGGAGGTTCCCTAAAAATCCATAAGACTTACTAACAATGTGTCCATGTGGACTCACTGGACTTAAAGTAACAGTTCATTATCACTCATTTATAATCCGTATGATATTCAGAGCAAGACTGGCGGCACATCCTCATGAGAGTGTGATGGTGACTCCAGCCAGTAGAGGGAGCTGTCTGCCGTGGGCACATGTTCACACACAGAGCGGGCACATGTAGGTGTTTCAGCACAGGAGAGGAGGCCGAGGTCACCTGGGTGGGACGTAGCCGTACGGTATATGTAAGCACAGGGAGTAGTTGGGCAGAGAGTTGTTGCTGCTGGGTAGTGGGTGATTGTGGTAATGTTCAACCAGGGCAGATAAAGTGGGGAATGTCAGATCTGTCTCCAGGTAAACTCTCTGCTCCTGTAAATATAAAAGGGACATTTTTTGGTGAATTACCCAGAAATAGTGGCATTTCCTTAACATTCAGTAGCATTGGCATCCCATGATAGGACAGTACAGAACAGTTCTATTATTATTATTATTATTTTAGAAGTTCCTAATTTTGTTTTGGATTGCAGATTGCAGCATAATTTCAATTCAGACAGTGTCTGAAATGGTCTACTCTGCTCTGATTGGTCAGATGGCCCAGTCTGTTGTGATTGGTCTACTCTGCTCTGATTGGTCAGATGACCCAGTCTGTTGTGATTGGTCTACTCTGCTCTGATTGGTCAGATGACCCAGTCTGTTGTGATTGGTCTACTCTGCTCTGATTGGTCAGATGGCCCAGTCTGTTGTGATTGGTCTACTCTGCTCTGATTGGTCAGATGGCCCAGTCTGTTGTGATTGATTTA